>NW_021849408.1:602222-677411 GCF_003651465.1 Formica exsecta
TTGTTACTATATATGCGCCTACGCAAAAATGCATTTGAAAGGAATAGAGAACAAGGAACTTTGCCTTCTCATATAGATTCATTTCATTCGCACCGGAAGCTTTACTGGGACCAATAAAACTATTTTGTAAGTCTGCGTATTTTTTTTTTTTTTTTTTTTTGCTGATGACGATCTTAATCTTAAGAACTCTATATTTATGATATATATTATAAATTAACGACTCAACCTATAGAGTACAAAATATGTGACTTGATCTCAGAAATAGAAAATTAATTACTTTTGTGTTTCCGAAAGAGCACGGCGTTAATCTTTTGAACAATGTCATTGAATGACACATTTAAGGAATCTTAACGAAGGACAGATTTATTTACATGAAAAATAGTCTGAAGTTATTTTTAGAAAATTGATTTATCTATAATTATCGTATTGATTTTCTCGTCGAACATACGCACGTGGCAACGACAATCGTCCAATTAATGGAAAGCATTTATTTTATCCGAAGATTTTTATAAACGAATTTTAAATAAATGAAATAATTTGAATATATATGAAAAAAAGAAGAATTTGAAAACATGCCATAATAATTACGAACGTCATAACAACATTCGATTTCTTTCTTTTTCTACAATATTTCTACTTTTGTAACTCGGTGTTGTATATTTCGAATGACTGACGCGGGGAATATGCGCGTTTCTTTATTCTCTCGAGGACGATACATCGCTATTATTTAATTAACTAATTTATATTACTCGTAAGATTCTTTACGATTTTTTTTGCTTCTATGATGCAACAACGAAATATATCTGTTTTATTTTTTATATGTACATTCGTTTATGTTTCTCTACGATCTAACGCGTAGTTAAATACAATTTACTTGAAAATTTGTCGAATTTAGATCTTACGCGATCTGTTTAGCGTTTTATTTTAACAATCTCCCTTTAACTGCGATTTTGGCAATCCAATGTATATTAACGGTTAACGGTTTAAAGATAGAGAGGCAATACCATATACTATCACGGATAGTTAAGTTACATGTAATAATGCGTTCAAATTCTTTACAATATGTACCTTGCAATAACAATAAGTTTGATATTAAAACCTGTCTTACCTTCATTTCTTTTTCATCCAGCTCCTCGTGCAACATGAAAAACTTGTATCTTTTCTGATAAAAGATTTTGCAGATATTTATAATACTAGCGTTTCACAATTTGGATTAGTTTTAAAGGATTGATTTTTTGAGAAATATGAAGTTAATTTCTCTTTGGAATTTAAGTTTTAAGATAAATTTTAAGATAATTTTTGATGTAATTTTATTTACATTGTTAAAAAAAGCAAATTAATGTTTGAAATTAAGAAATCAAACAAGTCATATATTTTAAAAGTAAATATGCAACACAAAAATAATTTAAAGCAAATTTTATGAAAAAAATCTTATTCTAGGTGCGAAAAGTTAACGAAATATTATATATGATATCTGTAATTAAACAGATAATTATTTTGAATTCTTCGTCATGAGATTGATTCTAAACTTAAGTCAAGCTAAGGTATTTGGAGAATATTTTACGAGAGATATTCTCACACGTGTCTTCGTAATTATTCTTGTATTTTTTCCATCCATTATAATAATGTCCGAAAGACATATAATGCAGAATTCTGAAATTATTAATTTATCTCCCTCTACCTCTGCCACGATTAAAACCTCCTCTACCTCGGCCGGATACTTTTCCTTTAGGCGGTGGCGATTTTGGTCTAAGCGCCTCTATCCTCTCGGTGCAACCCGTGGTGATCTGTCCATTGACGAAATAACTTTGATAAAGGTCCGCATTAAAGTTCGTGTTTGTCAGTTCTGGACCGACGGTTAGCCAACCGGGTCTGATAGTACTATCGCGACCGAAGAGGTGTAACCTAAACAGAACGACAGACGCGATATTTTCCATGAAAAACAGAAAAGTATAAAAGAGGAAAAGAATTCAAAGTTATCTTTTTTAAAGGTTAAATAACAATAATGAATTTCTAGTTTATATTAGAGAGATGTGAATTCTGAAGTTTAATGTACTTTGTAGACAACTGTTATCATATATTTGCGTACCTTCTTCGGCCGAGACAAAAGTGTTCGATGATATGAAAGATCTCTACAGGTTTTTCGATGGATCCGTAGTCGGGCTCCTCCGATATGATGAGATCGATGTCGACATTTGCGTGAATAAAATCACCGTCAGTGGATCGTCGTACCGTACCCTTAATACCCATCAGGCAGTGCTCCTTCGTCCTTTGCAGCACCGCTTTGCTGTCCAAATTTTTGCTGTGTCCCGGATTATTGATGTTTGTACGAATCCAGCAGATATCCTCGCAACGCCGGAAACCCCACTTGCGCAGGCAAAACCGTCCCATGTCCAGGCCGTCGCTGCTACCGCACCAAAGAAACACAAAGCTCCGATTGGCAGCCACCTCACCAATATCGAGCTCCATTATCTGCACGGACAAACGGGAATAAAGCGAATGAGAAAATTATTGATATTTTAATGATAAAAAATTATTAATCTTTCTATGACTAAACTCAAGATGGGAAACTGAAATTACAGATAGTCTGAAACTGAATCATTTTTAGCATCTATGATCTGTTTATTATTGTGAAAGAAATTATTTATTACTGCATTATTTTTCGCTGTAAATATCAGAAAAGTCGAGAGATATATTTTTCAAAATTATATTTTTAATTATATTGCAAAAAAATACTTTGAAAGAAAAGTGCGTATGATTAAGAAAATATGATTGTGTGAGACTAACTTGGTCCCAATTCCAAAGCTGCACATTGGTCGCGCCGCACGTTCTTTGATATTCTTCCAGAGGTGGCTCTATAAGAATGACATCAAATTTACAATTGAGCTCTTTCAAGTTATACGACAGCAGGTCTGTTTTTAGATACATTGGCGGAGTCGCGGTTTCCGCGATTAGATCATCCTTCAGTTTGATCAGCTCGCGCAGCTTTGGATATTCCTCGAATCTATCTGCCAGACCCACGTCCCTGATAAAGTTTTGTGGCCGTTGGCCAGTATCAATGAAGTGCTGACAGTAATCATTGTGTGGATTTGACGATTGTGTTCCCTTTAAATATACAAGTAGGGTTTTAAATGTAAAATATTTTAGCAATAAATATTCGCACACAATTTATATTAATAAGGATAAATACTTTTAAGAATGTCGAAGAATCCTTGTACACAATCTCATCTGTTGGAGCAGCGTCATCTTTCAGATCCTTGATTGCACTGTCGGATTTATCATTAGACAGTCTGCCTCTCTTTTTTTGTGTATCCTCCACATCTGTTCCCAAAATTTGTCGCAATTCATCCACACTCGAAACTCCCAGCTGCAAACGAAAAAAATAAACAAATACATTAGAATACATCATCTACCTTATATAAATCTAACCTAAAAATGCAACCGACTATCGCTATTTTTCCAAAGCAAGTTCTCACCGTTTGAGCCAAGAGTTTCTTGCGTTTCTGAGAACGTTCCCAACGAGCTTGCAGCATCTTTTACATCCTCATTTGCGATACGTCATAAATGTAAACATATTCTGTAGATTCCAATTCGTTTTGCTCAGAATTATATTAATCTCGTGCAAAAAAGAAAAAAATAACTTGAAAACTGGATGAACGTGCAAAACGTAATTCGTTCTTCTCACGAAGAGACTATTGTAACTTCGATTATTATTTACACACACAATGCAATTTTGTTTAACCAGAAAGAAACTTCATCTCTGATATATTCCTTTTATTTGTTCTTTGTAGAACACAATGGCTTTTTTCTCCCTGTTTCCTTTTGTTCAATATTTTATTTCAGTTTTCACAAAAATCTTGAGGAATTGTCAATGTTTGTGATGCACTATTTAACCTCTTATCAGATGCCGACATGTATCAGCTGATACGACGTGATTACAGCAAAATCGTCAAAACGTCAGTTGCAACAATCGAGGTTACGTCGACGATTAGTTGTATCGGTAATGACGATTGCTGCATTTACCACGTCGCATCAATGTTATGTCATGAAATGTGAATAAAATTATCTACATATATAGACTATAAAAAATATCTAAGATTATGCAAATTAAGATAAAGAATATGGAATGATTTATAAAAATCAAAAAAATCTACTAATGATTTATATCTTCGATATGATCGATCAGTATAAGAGAGAAAGATGCTGAATACCAAGAATAATATAGTGTTCTGAATTTTTAACATAAAATATCTAAAACAATCCTGAAAGTTGTAGATCTTTCTAATGTCTTCTTGTGTTACAGAAAAATTGATATTTAAAATTTATAAAAAGATCTATAATAAAAGTATATAAAAAATTTGACATACTGGTATATATATATATATATATATATATATATACAGAAACAAATCTAGAAGTATTTTAAATAGAATGTTTTAAATTATTCGTATATTCACGCAAACTCTAAATGGATTGGCTTTTACTTCTTGTTTAAATATTTATGCGGCTACGATAGAAGTTCCGGACAGATTTCGTGTGTAACATAGTTGTATCAAGCAATTACTGGTGCACTTGCGAGATACACAGGTGTTACGTTGAAGCATAGGATAAGAGAAAAAAAAACACTATCGGTTTAAATTTTCTTTGAATTATGTACTTCTTTTTTGTTTTATTTTTTGTTCTATTTTTTATTGTATATATATAGTATAACGAAAGGGGATTAAATATTACATATACAGAATTCTCTCCCTATAAATCTATCTGCTATCTGACTTGAGAAAAAACTGTCGTGTAAAAAAGAATCGTTGTATTTATATATTATCCTCTCTACAAATTTGTTTATTCTGTCCATCATTATTCAATTCGTAATTAAAGAGGAAAATATTCTAGCAACCTCATCAACCAACTTAACTGTTATTTCTCGATTACATTATGTCATATTATTAAATCCACGAGTTGCGAATTATTGAAACAAAAAACAGAAACTTATCATGCTCTCTTCCCGTCCACAGACACACGTCATTTCTGCTTTTAGATAAAATTAATTTTTAGGAAATAAATTTTTTTTATGCGTTGCTTATAATAAGATTGCAACATTTATCACGTATGTTATATATATATCACGTTATATGACACATGGTTTGATAAATACTTGTGAAACGAACGCATCTTCTTCTTCTCTCTCATCTTCTCTTTCGAGGAAATGCAGAAGAAATCGCGCAGTAAAAAAAAGAGGTAAGATCATATGGAACTGACAGTTCAATGAAAAAGAAGATGCAAAATCAGACGTAGGAATGTCAAACGACGGAGTCCACAAAAAGGAACTATCAGCGTGTAATTGGAAAGAAAATATATACACGACTAAATAAAGAAATTGGAAAGAGAATCTCCTATATATCTCGGCTATGTGGGAAGAAAGAGTGATACATCGAGTGGATGTCTCCTAATAAAGACAGATATTCATCGAGGAAGAGGAAGAGAAAAAAAAAGTCTAGAAACCAACGACGTGTATCAGAAAAAGAAACGAGAGCATTCGAGAGAAGGGATTAGCAGCGCTCGGTGGAAGAGCGAGATGCAATCGGGCGAAGAAACTAGCGGCGACAGGACGACGTTTGCTAGGAAAACGAGGGAGGGTCCACTGACGTCGTCGTCGCGAATGCAGCGTACGGTGCAGCTGACTTTCCGTTCTCGCGTGGGTGAACGTCAGTCGGCTTTCAAATTGACGCGTGATCGGTACACGTGGCTATTCCGCTCTTTCCACCGGCGCCGATCGGTGCGCATGGATTACGTCAAAAAGGTAAGTGCAAAGATACATATTTCTGATATATCGAACATTTTCTCTGTATAATTTTATTTCGTTAATATTAAAAAGATTTTACGACTGAAGATTAAATAAGATCAAATATCCAGACTATATGCATATTTCTATAAAAAAAGAAATTAATTTTTGTAAAATCTTATACAGAAATTATATTAATGTGTGAATAATCGTAGCACTAGATTTACATTAGTTTTTTACAGTTAGTTAATTACGAAGGCTTCAAAGATCAGTTAAAAGAAAAAAATCTTCGCCCCTTTCATCCTGATTAATCAATTAAATAATCCGAAGTATTTGTAACAGTTATCAAAAAAAAATTTAATTACTTTCTTTCCTTAAAATTATAATTATATGTTATAATCGTGTGTATACAGGATTGTCGCGAATAAAGTTCTATAATAAAGTTTAGAATTAATCACGAAGAGAGAAAGGATATTTCAGGAACGTTGAATATTTCTATGAAAGAGGAATGAATTATTTTCTTTTGATCAAAGAATTTATATATGTAAATGTATATATTTTACAATACGAAAATACACGGCTTATTTTCTTATCACCGAAGATTACTTCCTATATATCTATGAAAAATCTTTGTCGTCAATCTCTTGCTCTATACACATGCGTCACGTTCAAACGATCGACAGACTGTCAATCTGGAAAATTTCATCTAACGTAAGGAGCGCGGATACACGCGCCCTTGAACTTCCTCCGCGATTCCGCTCCTGACTTTCGTCATCATAAGCGCGAAATCATTCGAAAATGAATTCGGCACGTCGGACGTGTAATACACGCTGTTCGCCGACACGTGGCTAGGAAAACAATTTTTTGCTGGCGTTCTCCGATGAAGGTCTCGGCTATACATATATGTGTGTGTGTGTGTGTGTGTGTGTGTGTGTACATATACATATATACTATATATATATATATATACACACACATACACACGTATATTATACACCTATACGTTCGGTAGCGAGGCGCCGATGCGAGGAGCCCTCCTGAGCGGAGAGATGGCACGATGATAAAAACCGGGTGAATCGTCCGGTATTTGCGTCGCGATTGGTCGCCGCCCCGCGGCCGGGTGCTTACCCCGAAATTCGGCCCGGATTCCAAGAAACGAATTGCCGGGCCCCCTTGCACCCCGCGACCCAGGTAACTCCCCTTTTACCACTGCCATTACTTTGTTTACACCGCACACCGCGCCGCCATCGTTCGCTCGCTCGCTCACTCGTGCCGATTACACAGGCCGGTTACAGCGCTGCCGCCGATCGAGTTGGACGGCAGCAGCGACGAGGACGAGGACCAGACCCGGGACGAAGAGACAGAGACCCACCGGCGGGACCAGAACCAGGCCCCGCGACACCACACCACCCGTCCCGATAACTCGATAGACAACAGTATAATCGTCGTCGTGCAGGTCAGTTTGGGATTCCTGGGCGACAGTGAGATGTGTGAAGTGCCTTTTTCTTCCATCAAGTACATACTACCTACCTAGGTCTACCTAGGTATCTACATTTAGTTATTTTCTGCAACGAGAGAAATCGCACGCCCCTACTCAGTACTCAGATACATTTTTTTGAAGTATACTTATGTCTGTCTCTAGGTGTTTTGTTTGTTAAGATGTAGCTACTCCTCTATTTCAAATCAACAGTTCAGTGACGTGATGTTATTCTTTCTAAACGCAATATTTCCCACAGTTTATATGTTTGACCTGATACCGTTAGTTCGTACTTAACAATACAACGTTATCGATATCCATATATATTTTGAAATTATACGAAAATAAAGAATATTCAAGTATCTAGGCGTTAAAAATGAAATATCTTCTATAATTAGTGGGCATTTTTAATTAGGAGCATGATATATATCTTCGATAGATAAAAAAACATTATTTTCTTCTCATTTCTTCCCGGAGTTTAAGATTCCGGGAAGAACCGAAGAGGAAGTAATAATTTTTCGAGCTCTGTCGATGTTTTCTCATTTTTTCAACTTTCGAATTCGAGAAAAATAACAATATAATAGCAATAACACTTTGTGTGACATATTAAATTATTATTTAAATATTATATTAATATATCTCATAATTAAGGGGATTTATTTAGAGATCATAGTTCATTTAATGATCATCGAACTCGTCAGATTAATTTGTGCCTTTCTGTAGAGTATAAAATTACGTCTACGTGACTCGTCGCGATTGGTATTGCCTATACGTGATGTTTACCTTTTTTTTTTCATATAGATTATGAACCATGCAGAAGCAAACAAACCGTTGGTTTTGCTCGGAATAATGAAGGAATTTCGGCGAATTTGCTGCATACGGAAGAAAATGTTAAATTTTATAAGCGAATAAAAAGTTTATAAATAATAGCATAATTCAGTTCGCTTTCTCCGAATAGAACTTTTACTCGGCAGATAGGACGAGCTATTATAGACACCATGAGAAATTCTTACGCGTGTAACTTATGCGCCGAAGAGACAGTTCACGTGATTCTGATTATCGTGATTCGTGTGATTCTGATTAAATTATCGTGGCGTGCACGTGGGCATGGACAATACGTGATCGCATCTTTTCGCGGATAATCGAAAATCGCGTTTCCACCCCAAGAACGACATTCGAACGAACTCGAACGCGCGCGTCGATGATAGATTCGCGATTGTAAAACGATAATTCGAAATCTCTGCCTTTCGCAAAAGATCCATCCAGCGCAATATTAACGAAAACATAATTTAATTGATACGTGATGTATATATGGGTGTTTGTGTGTATATACGGCGCTCTACCAAGATATTCCTTTGCATAGAATACCGTCAATTTGGCGACAGTACTCCTGCCGATCGGTTTAATTCTTTCAGACGGATACAGAACGAATGAAATGTGCAACATTTAGTTTCTATTTCGAGCATCTTTGCTATGTTGGCAGCGTCGCGACGTGGGTGAGGTAGGCGGAGGTCGCGACGAACGCGTCGCTCGTCGAACGGCAGGATGAGACCTGACGAGATGGTGGTGAATAACGGCGAACAACGGCGGGCAGCGGAGACGATGTCGGAGACATCGGAGGGCACCGCGACCACCAGCGTGTCCGGCAAGTCCGGCTTCGAAAGCCGCGAGGATCTCCGCGATCTCGCGACCATGCTGGGCATCGGCGACGAGGACTTGCACCAGGAACGCTTTCGGGTGGACCGTCGCAAACTGGAACAGATGCTTCTCGGTGAGTGGCGGCGTGGGCGCTGCTTTAAATTAATTTGTTTCGCTGAATCGCGGATTGCGCGGATATTTTATAGGATAACAGTGTGTACATAAAATTATCCCGTCTTAGCAGCAAGTTTAATATAAAAGAGTTGATGATAAAAGAGAATTATCTTTAGTGATAAAAGAGAAATTATATAGAAAGAATTAAATTATAAATATAAATTATAAATCTCCTAAAGTGTAGATCTTGAAGTATATAAATTATATTCCCTAAGAAAAGATAAATCGATTATATGATAATATGATTACATGAAATAGCATGTGACATTGATAGAAAGCAGATTTAGTTGAATAGATCATCATAAAGAATTTGATTGACTTAAATACGTTATAGAAAATATACTAAGGATCAATCGAATCTATTTATCGTGGCGTTGTATATAGTGTGTCCGATGACTATCGCACTTTCTCCTGACCACGAATATTATATCAGATTACGAGAGAAGGCGTAGGGAAACCGGGGGCGAAGAGGGGGTTATCAAAGAAAGTAGAGATATTTAAAAAATAATCAGGCATCGCACAACTTTAAGTCGAGTAGAACGACTTTTTTCAATTGCGCCTATTAAAGATATCGGTGAATTACGAAGATAAAAACATGATATTATTTTTTCGAACAAACTTAAAATTAATAAATTTGTCGCATGCATATATATTCTAATTTATTTTAGTACTCATTATTTTTATTACGTCTCTTAATTTTTCTAATACGAGGATTTAATCTCGACCTCGCATGATCGCTACCGTACACAGCGTTAAATTACACACCGCACGAGCCACGGTCCCGACAATAACTTTGCCGTTATGTATTTCACGCTTAACCTTTCCTCGTTCTCGATATACACTAGACACTCCAGTGTCCTTTATTGCTTTATTGCTTCTGTAGTGTCCATAACACTCGAGAAGCGGAACGACTCTCCGCGTGCGCGGTGTCTACTTTCGCTTTCCCGTCGAACTCGATTCCTTTTCGTCACCTTTTTGCGCAGGCGAAAGCGAAAAATTTTCCGACCAATCAAACAATAAAAATACCACAATCTCAAGAATATTGAGAAAATCTTTAAACATTTTTTTGTTAATAATTTTATCGTCTATTTTATTCGATAAGCAATTAATTCGATAAAAACTAAAATTTAAGTTTGCAAGATTACTGTTTTTATACTATTATTATCTAATCAATACAAAGGCCTAAAAGTAATTTGGAAAAGTAGAACGTGTTTCCAACTATGCTTTTTATATATCGATTTTCATGCCAAACTTTGAAAGCTTTTATTTTAAATCGCAACATGTTCTTTTTATCATAATAGTATTTTATTGATTTTTATTGGAATATCAATTCTCAATCAATTTGCCTTAGATTATTCCAAGAAGCGTGGTAGTGGTTTCTTCTGATCGTCCGTTTTATTGCTGCTATTTGCATATGCGAAATATATCTAGAATCACGATTTAAATAGACAGTTTGTTTGTAAACGGGATTACATGGCATCTGTCAAGTCTCTGTTTTTGTGCCTTATAATATCACTCGGTCGATCGCGATTTAACGGCATGTAAATCTATTTTGCTTATCGAATACGCAAACTTCTAGCAATTTTCATGATTTTATATCAAAGCATGGAACGGGAATATATGCGATTATCTAAATTATCTAGCGAATTTTTGAGGCTAGAATTTTTTACATGAAAATATAATAAAATAGAAATAAATAAAGATATAGATAAAGAAATATTACACACACACATTTTCAAGCTTGAAAGGTCATTTTATATTTTAATTTTATCTTTAAATTTGCAGGTGATGTCAAACCGGCGGATTCTTTCTTCCATAGTGTAAGTTCCTTTTTCGTTTCAATCATTTTAGACGCAAAGTATTTTTGTGTGTGTTCAAGAGTATATAAATCAATTTGTAAAATTAATATATTTCATAGAATTCTCTCTCTTTCTCTTTCTTTCTTCTCTCTCTCTATATATGTGTGTATTTCTTAGGCTTAAATGTTCAAATTCCTGACTCTTCTGCAACTTTTGTGATCAGCAATTTTTTGATATAAAAAAAAAAAGAAAGAGAAAGATATAATGAAGATTAATAATTTCTTTCTTAATTTCGTTATCATTATTGTATGTTCAATAATAACCTTAACAGGCGTTAAGAGAAATATCACATGAACTGACATTTCATTGATTTTGATATTTGCTTGCTTAACCTTCCGCATGAAAAGATTTTATCGCGAAGATTTCATTGATCGATTAGTGAGAACTTTCTACCCAACTACTGCTGACAAGCGACACGTAAGACAAATCGTGATAGCAGATGATGCAACTCCTTTCTCTTGGCTACAAAAGATTTTTCTTGATGTAAAATCGGTTAAAGTTTCTTGTCATCCATGCGAATTATTTGTATGGATTCTATTTTATCAAAATGCATAATGGTGCTTAATAAATATATTTTTTAAAACAAATAAAGATAAATTAAAAAGAAAAAAAATTAATAAATTGGTTATATAATTAATTATAAAATAAATCTTTAAAAAAATCTGTGATTTTTATAACGCAACTCCATGTCGAATTTATGAGAGACATTTAGTTGGAATAATATATTTCAAGCAATTAACTATTTTTTTGCTTTATATGTTATTTTTCACTCGCTTTACTTTAATTGCTGTAGTAAATCGCCGGCGCATTACTCGACTTGAAAAAAAGAAACATTGCCTCATTATCATATTTAAATTATATGGATACTGAAGGAATTACAAATAATATATATAATTTCTGTAACTTTCACTCTGTAGGAAGTAAATGTAGAAACGTACGATTATGATAAGTGATTCTTCATTTAATTGCCACATAAGAATTACTTCCGACACGAAGTCGGATTTCGTGACGGCTATCAGACAACGAAATTAAGTTTCTCCCTTTTCACATCTATGAGAGAGAATTCTATGATTTCTGCCAAGAGAATGGAAATTTTGCCTCATGGTATGTTGATATGACACAAAAGGGTTAAAGAAATTATCATGATTAACTCGGCCGATTTCGCTAATCGCGCTTAAAGTTATATCGACGCAGGCAAACCGTCTCCTCATCGAGGCAGCGTCGCACTGACCTTGCGATTATGCGAAAGTGAAAGAGGCTATTTTTACGTATCCTCACCTCTTGCGTCGCAACTCGCGATAACTTGCGTTACGTCGTACGAACTGCGATTGCTCACGATTCTTTCGCTGATAGCAGCAATACACAAACTTTTCTTTTGATTTTGGATATTTCGACAATCCAATCATCGAATGCAATTTTTTGCACAGAGTTGTGTCTCATGATTATAAAACTTGCTTCAATTAATAATTCGATTCTTTCTCATTTAATCTTTTGCAATGTGTCTAATTTTTTTGTGATTATATACTGATAGTAAAATAGGAGAAAATTATGGTAATAAATTGCAAAGGGAAAAAGTTTTATAAATACAATAGAAATATAAGAAATATAAAATATAAGAAGTTACAAATCCTATGTATATATTTATACCAAAGGATTAGAGAATTACAAATCAAGTTTCTTTAATCAAAATCGATGAAGATACTAATTGTAAGACATTTGTTATCCAAATCAAAACATTAAAACGACCGTCGAAATGAAAATTAGGTAACCCTTTTTGCGGAAGAATCGGTAGCAATCAATTCCCCGAGCGCGATGATGAAAACGCATGAAAAAAATCTGGATTACGACGTGGAGAAATTTGAGTGAGCGCGCAAAGGAACTCGTTCTCTCCTTCGTCTTCCTCTTCGTCATGTGTGATAACGTAACTCGAAATTACGATCAAAGCGAAATGAACCTGCAGCAGGAAGTTTACGGATCGGACGTAACACTATATACTTTCTCCGTCTACTCTTCTTGTCTTTCTCGTTCACCCGATAAGTCGATAGAGATAACCGATTGGCGAATCGTGCTTGATTCTCGCATAAATGAGAGGTATGATTGAGGAATCGCGTAATCGCACTAACAGGAAGTGTCTCGACGATTGAATAATACATTTTTTATCTAATTAAACTCAAATTAAATATGAGAGAAGAGTGTTCGAAGTTGTAAGATGGAATAATTTTGATGAAATTGTTAGATTTACACATCAATGATATATAAAAATTTAATCATAATTATAATAAATATATATCGCATAATTCTTATGATTTTAAGCCTCACTTAATTATAAGTAATATTGATATTATATTTTCATTCCTATTTCAAATTTTACAATTGAATTTAATAATTTATATACAAATAATCCTGCTAAACTACCTTTTTAATATTAATTATCAAAAAGGGAGATATATTTACTGAATGAAATTATTCAGCAGATGAAGAATTTCAATGTATTGTCAAAAAATCGGATAAGAAAAGAGCTAAAATTTTACGGGAAAGTCGCGCGCGTTGAAGAAACGCGAGCATTCCGCGTGTGGTCTGCGGTGGCTTATAGCGTTGACCGAGCAAGTTCGAAGGCAATGTTCGCGCTTATCCTTATCGTTGCTGCAAGTTGCGTAAGGGGGAGGAACTGGAAATACATGGGTCGATTATTTATAGAGCGGCTTTAACGGCACCGCGTTCTTCCCGCCGTTCCATTCCTCCGCTTTTAAGTAATTACATATCGCTATATATGCCAACATAGCCGATATTATCGCCGATATATATGAAGATTTTTCCGAACAAGTGTTATATAGAATAACGCATTTCAAATGATTACGTTGTTTCCTATCTCTTTTTTTTTTATGATACGTACGTTAATTATAATGCCACAGTATAATCATTGACCCCGCTGCTGGCTCTTGATAACAATAAGCGAGATATCACATGCTGTTAGTCGTATTTTCACTAATTAACGCCTATGTACATATTGCCTCTCCGGTGAGCTAAGGTAGACGTATTGATTTTGTGACATGCTGCAAATAGCTCGAAATTTTTAAGTATTCAGGAATAGTATATATATAATCGCCGAAATTTTTTTGAATTAATTAATTCATTGATGTCAATTTTTATTTAAAATCTGTCTCAAATATATAATGATTCAAAAAAATGTCAACGATTACTATAGATAAAAATAAACGCACAAAAAAATTCAAGTATGCTGCATATTCTTCTGCATGAAATTCGCGAAATATATTTAATCAATGCACATCGATGCTATAGCTCGCGATTTGTTTATCAGCTCGATATCCGTCCCTTTTATCGCTTGAATAATAATTTAAGCGTGCATTCCCGCACTTTTTTTTATTTATATTTTCGCAAAGTTTAATCTAGTATACATGTGCACAAACATACGTTTACACGGAATATCATATAACTCACAATCTTCAGTCGAGCAACCCTTCGATATTGATTCGTCGATTTAAATTTGCAATTCGCTGAAATCATATGCGCAATCTGCCGCAATATACGCGATGGAAATGGTTCGCGACGATAATAATGTATGCAGTGATAACAAACGACACGTAGCCTGAAAGCACTCCAAATATTTTAGGCCGGAAACTAATTTATCAAGATTAGATTGCATCAAGATTTTGATTATATATCAATACATTGAGAGATCATCTTTGCATACACACACATACACAGACTACAGTTCTATTTAATATAAAAACAAACAAAAAAATTTCAAAAATTTTAGAATTTTTTCAGTATAATTTCCGTTAATATGTATATATTTAAAAACAACAAATATTATCTTGTTTTAAAACAAGATATCTTATCTATTGCACAAAGGAATATATATGTATACTTTAACTTAATTTAGTTGTTTTTTTTTCTTTTTTGGAGTGATTAAATCGGTGAAAATTTGTGATAATCTTTTACGTGTGTTTTTGAATTGCGGTCAATCATAGAATAAGTCAACATTTTGTGCAGCAATAACATATTATAAATACTCTGACCGCATATCGCTGATAGATTAAATCTTTATCATTTAAGTAAAATCAGCAACTTTTCTTCAAATTGTTTATTGCGAATATATATCAAATAAATCTTAAATGAATGTAGTTTGCATCGATCAGCACGTTAAAGAAGTTGCAAAGTCAGCTGGAAAATTTAAGAAAATAAAATTCTGTGAATCTACATTTTCACATTTTCTAGAATCGTTCAATTTTACAACACTACATAAATTTGCGTAATTAAGACTATCATCAATATTCATTAACGAATGATTAATGAAATGAAGTGAAGTTATGTAAAGAGTGAGTTAATTAGTTTAAATATTTTCATCAATTTTCTTTCATTCATCAACTTTGTTGTGCAATCGATATATATGCGATTAAACGATATTTTTATATCGGTTCGTCCCTCGTACATATTTATTCTCTAATCAGTAACTCGTGCAAGCTGAAGATAAAGTCCCGCATGTCTTCGCTATCTGTCGTCAATAATTTCGTTTTTTGCCTCCGTAATTTTATTGAAAGAAAGATATATACTCCTACACGCTTAATTTCAATCTTTGTTATTTTATTTTGAGAATAAAACGCACCATAGCGTAATCATAGCAATGTAGATGACAGCATCAAACAAATAATGTCCGTATATTTTTAACACAAAATTACACTTTCCGATGTTCAAAAAAAGATATTTTGTAAAGTATTTACACATATAAATCATATCACAAATAACAATAAAAAAGGAAAAATATAAAAATTTAAACTTCAAGATACCGATAAAATTATCAATCAATTTATCATTGATATAATCTTATATCAAATCAAAGTTATGTTTTAATATTAAAGCAGTTATATTTTTTTCAAGATTTAACTTTAATTTAACGTAAGTCACAACGGAACAATCTTATTCTACATGATGTCAGGGATTGCACTAGCCCTACCATACTATTATTACTACTATATTATTAATTTTCGTTTAAATAAAGATTAAATTTCTAAAATATTTAACCTAACATTCTTATATGTTTTCATATTTGATTTCTTTAATTTCGAGAGTAACAAAAAACGCGGAAATATAGAGTTTCGAGTTTTTATATAATATAGAGTTTCAATTTTTATATTATGATGAAATTGTTTGAAGTGCAGGGTGTCTATCCAAAGCTTATAAAAAAATTCCCTGGGAATTCCATGATTTTTCAGGTAATTTGTTCAAAATTCCAGGTAAAATTAAAGAATTTTTAGATGAAATTTTTTGAAATAAGTTTTTTTGGTGTGTTTTTTAATGCTTTTCACTCATACAAAGATAAAATAAACATTTCAATTTTAAATATTAAATTTAAAAATGTACTGAAAAGAATTAAATGGCTTTTGTAAGAGAAACATTTTTTATTTGCATAATATATATTTTCATTTTCTATCATTAATTGTAAGAATTACAATAAAAAATGTGTACTCAGTATTGTGTATTCAGTATTTTTTGCTATGACAATGAACATATAATCAAAAAGAAAGATATATATTTATAATATATTTGAAACATATAGTTCATAATCATTGGCCAATCAGATTGCCGATGCTTGTATTATAAGAACAAAATAATCAGAGAGAATTTTTGAAAAATTCCATGGTTTCGAATAAAATTCTATAAGAATTCCGTGATTTTTCAAAAACGAAATCCTTGAGAAGGGATTTTCTAGATTTTTCCAGGGAATAGACACCCTGGAGTGAGAAAGTGTAGCCATAAAAATAAAATATAATTGACAGAATGTGTGAGATTATTTATCGGGCAAAAATAATGACTCGGGAAAACATTTTAAGCATTATTTCAAATAAAAATGCAAAAAATTTTACCAATCTCTTTCACTCAAAGTGAAAGTTATTTAAACAGTGAAAATATTTTAAATGTCTTCGTCAATTTTCTTTCATTCTTTGTTGTGCAATCGATACACATGCGATTAAATGGTATTTTTATACTTTTACTCAGAACAAAAGAAAAATTTTTCGATTCAAAAATATGAAAGATAATAAATATGGAAGATTTTCTTATATCAAAGCGAAATTTACATGTTAATAAAATATAAATACTTTATTATTGAAATTTATATACATATAAAGAAAAAGAATTTATTGCTTTAGTCAAACTGTTGCTGTTTTGATGATGAGATAAGAATCAATTTATTATTATAGCAAATTATAAACAAAGAAAGCGAGAAAATAAAAAAAAGTAATGTTTTTCATATTTTATATTATTTAGATATTTCGTGAAAGATTTCTGGCATGAAAATCATATACGAACAAAAAAGTTATTTGAATTTTGATCCAACTACAAGATCTTCGCTACTTTTTCTCTCGGTCATTTTTCGCGATTATTTATATAGATAGTACGATTTTATTGCATGTAGATGTATATCCTGTTTTCGAGTTTACCTGTGTTACAAAAAGGTAAAATTTTTTGGATTTCAGGAGAATTTGTAAAAATACAGAGATTTACAGGAATATACATATATACGAGGACTATTCGGAAATAAATCTCCGATACGCTTGCAAAATAAAACAAGAAACAAGAAAAACATTTTATTATACACAAGAGTTACTTATATATATACACTACTTTTCGACATAATCGCCATCCGAATTGAGGTACATGTCATAGCGCGGCATCGTATTTTGATGAGGACATACAAAAACTTGTACCGACTACAAGTGCTTCAATTCGGTTATGAAAAATAAATTACATATTTAAGTAACTTTTGTGTCTAATAAAATGTGTTTTTCCTGTTTCTTGTTTTATTTTGCAAGCCTACCGGAGATTGATTTTCGAATAGCCTTCGTATATTGAACTGCTATTGCTGCATCGTACGCGTAGATACGATTGTGAATTTGTGTATGATATATTTTTAAATACTGTATTATTTATAGAAAAGATAATAAACTTTGCAGTATTATTGGTTCAAAACTTGTATCTGCTAGGTATTATTTTTCTTGTTTTCACAATATGAAAATTTTCTAAAACTTTTTATCTCTAAAATAGAAAGTTTTAGAAAACATATTTTAAAAAGACATGCTTTTTTTGATAAAAGAACCGAACTTTTGTCATTATCTTTCTTCTAGAAGGATATATAGGGATTTGTAAAGGATAGAGCATTGGCATTTTCATAAATCAATGCTTTATCTCACAAACGGGCAGTATTCATATTTAAAGCTTACCGTCCTTTTTCTCAAAATATCAAATGTGTCAAAATTGAATGCTCCTTTAATTTTTACTTTCTACTTTTACTTCTATTTCTATTTTTTACTTTAACTAGTTCACAAAAAAGACATGGAGAAAATAGTCATAATATTTTGATATTTTATGTTTATACGAAATATATGTATGTAGAAGCTATCAAGTTTTTTTGTTCCGTTATTTGCAATATTATAAATACTACATTATTTTGTACGCCATTTAACTATATCTTTATTTAGATTTTTCTACAAAATAAAATCAATTTTTATTTTATTATTCGATGTTTTTAAGTTTAAATAATGTGTAAATTTAATAATGTAAAGCAAAAGAAATTGAAAACGAAGAATATTTCGACGGTTTCATATTCTCGTCGCAATAAATTCTAAAAGTTATCGCGTACCAATTGATATAAACACACGTATAATATGCGAGCGTCTCAACCAATGACACGATCGGTATATGATTCACTATGTTATTCCACAGAATTTATGGGTTTTCAGTGGTTGACACCACACACATGTTTACTATGTTAATGTGCTTATATAAATTTACATAGTCGTAATGAAAAATATTGCAATTAGTCTTCTTGGATGAATTTCTAAAAAAAGCAATCCATTCTTACAATTTTTAAATGACAAAAAATTTATTAAAACACAAAAAGTATTGTAATATTTTAGTCTATAATGGTTTAACGCTAAGTTTAAATTAATGATTCATCACTAATCGTTTGACGAACATATGATGAAATGAATAATGAAATTTCTAATAATTAAAATGTAAATCTTAAAAGTAAGAAGACGGAAATTCACAAACTCACAATAGGTCGAAACGATTAAAAACTTTGAAACCATGTCTATTAGATTATCACTAATTAAAGCAACGTGGATGCGAAAGTATATGTCCTTTAAGGTCAAGCGGGCAACAGTATCTTCGATGCAATACGTGGATTCACACACAGAAAGGTAGAGGAAGAGAGGGGGAAGAGAAGATCCGATGGAAGGAGAAGGGAAGGCAGGATCACAATGACCACAAGAGAGTAAGCGACGTGGAGTGAAGAATCAAGTGGAGTCGTGACTGAGGGAGGGGTGAATCGTGAAATAGTGGGAGACGGAGTCGACCAGACGAACCATTATATTATCTCGCGTTAGTCAGTCAGTTCTCTTTCGCGTCGGTGATCTCGTGGTAATCTTGAAATCCTTAAAATTTTTTTATTTTTTCAAAAACTTCAAATATTCACGTGCAATCTCAAATCAATTGTAAACAAGTTCGAGAGAGGGAGAGATAAAGGGACTACTTCACATGACAGAGTTATCTATCGTGACGTTCAGAAAGTGATTCAAGTGCATCGAGTGACAGCTAAGTGGAGTACAGTGATACACTACTGGAAGTCGCGATTGATAATCGCGATCAGAATTGAAAATTGTTCTTTTTCCTCGCATCGTCAGAAATCGACACTGTGAGGTCGACAAACTCGCAGAGAGAATTATCTATTCATCGTGAGGTGGAACTTCGAACAGGATTAACAACCACCTGACTTTCCAGGATTTTCCATTTTATCATGTTTAACGTTAACTATAGTGAAAGTAAATTTATGTCTCAATTCACTCGTGATTAACATCATCTCAGTGCCTGTTGCAAACCAGCAAATGACCAAGTTATTGTTATCAGTGATCTATTCTTCTCTTTATTTAAAAATCAAAAACGCCGTTTTTCCTTTTTAAGGCTTAACAATAATTGATGCCAAACGTGGTCGCTTTCTTTTACGACCCTAACAATCAAATTCCGCCTTCATTTTTCTACTTTCACAAAGATTCTTCGAAAAGGCCTCAATAAGTCATCTACTACCATCGACTTGCCAAGACAAAAATGACCGTGGTAAAGATTTTTGTATTTATAGAAATAAAGTAAATGTTAAAATGTAGTTTATAGTCGGCAGTTGAAGATTATAGATTACAGAGAGAGAGAGTTCGTGTTTAGCAACGTGCTTATTCGCGCGATTTTGAGCTTTATTCCTCTCACATTGTAAATGGTGCATAGTATCTCATATTGTAAATTAAGCAACTTTATTTCTAAAACTAAACATGATTTATAAATATATCTATGTATGGATTTGGAAAGTTAATAATATTACTTCAAATATTAATTCTAAATTTTCATCAGTTTTGGTCTGATTTTATTTAGAGTTACAGAACAGTGTGCCGAATAATTCACGATTTTAATTTCTACGGTTTTGTGTTTAGAGATTTATAGTTGTAAATGTAACTGCCTCTCCGTTAGTGACTGATCCGAGTTTTCTTTGAATCCAAAAGTTACAAACAAATGCGCATGCGCGCATATATAGGCACACATCCACATCTAAAAATATAGTTATCTTTTGTCTAAACTTAGAAGAAGATGTCGGAGCTTAATAATTTAAGCAGATGAGGACTTGTCTAAAGATAGAAACTGCATGCAGAACAAACGGGATATTCTTAGCAATACAACGGAATCTTTGACAATTCCAGAAATTTTCTTAAATAAAAATTTGATCGCTTATCATAATTTATTTTATAATCTTTGAAAAAATAAAATATTAAATATTATAGTAATTATAAGTTTTGCGTGAGATTCGATCGAAATAAAGATGAGGATTGAAATTAACAGATAAGAAAAATTATTTCATCATATGATCCGCGGGTTTAAATACTTTTAAAATTTATAATTTAAATTTACTTAGACCTTTTAAACAATTTTTAACATCAGTCGATTAATTAAAGAATATACTAGTTTCTATATTTTGTAGCTGTATGGAGACTGTCCGATAATATTTATCTATGACAAAAAACTCTTGCAGTTACAAATAAATCTATTTATTTAGGATTAAGAGATATATATATATATATATATACATTAAAGAAATTCAAAAAATCTCGAGAATTCATATAAGTAATATTATTCTCTTTCATACATAAAACCGCGTTATTTAGTGTGTAATTTTTTTGATAACTAGAAGCTAATGTATCAAAAAGATAAAATATTCGTGAAAGTTACACAGAGAAAAGGAAATAATTCAAAAAGTTGATAAGTGCTTTTTAAATGATGAATTATCATCATTTTCATTATTTAAACATTATAAAAAACTTAAAAAGTTATTAGAAGAGAAAAGGGATATATAATCCATCATTCGTCTATTAAATTAAAAAATTAAAACGTAATTTTAAAATTTATCTATACAGGAAAAAAAAAACTGAAAATACTCTGAATTTTCCAGAATTTTTTAATTAGGTTAAGTTAGCGTACACATGTGCACGCATTTGCTTAGCACGCGATAAAAGAGATCATTTAGTGGATAATATTAATTATATAATCAATTTCATGTTGTAGGTTATGGAAAGAACGAGTACCCTCATTACGTGGCCATCACGATTGAAGATCGGAGCAAAATCGAAGAAAGGTATGAGAATTATCAAACACGTAATCTGATATAATCCAGTGCAATCAATGCGTCATCTATCAATTATGCATATTAGAAAAGAGTCCGTTAAAAATATATTTACAATAGATTTTTATCGTATTGCATTGTTGTTTTATGTATACATGCAAAATGAGTCAGCAATTACTTAAAAAATATTGAAACTTTTAGACCACAGTTTGTAGTGTGGCTTTCTCCCTTGTATATTCATAATTACTGTAATTACATTAATAGCCGAAAAGTAAGATCTTCATTTACATTACTTACTTTATATGTATTTGTGTATATAAAGAAGATGTTACTATCTCTTACAGAGTTAATTATTAGTCTAATTGCAGTAATCATACGATCATATATGTGTGTGTGTATATGTGTGGTAATGGAATATCATTGCCTTAATATCAGTAAATATCTTTTTCACGTTTTCTCTGATGAATCAGAACTCGGGAGCAATGTCTTTTCTAAAATGACTGATTCATTTCAATTTAATTTAACACAACAACAACAGCATCTTCATCATCATATGATATCGACAAGTGGAAACACGTGCACAAAATATGTATAATCAGACAATGATGTATCGTTTTTTATTTAATTTTAAGAAACTTTTAATAGAAATTTTAAGCGTTCTATAATTTCTAATTTAATAATCAGATTATTGCTAAAGTCACTAATAGCAAATCATAAGGAATTGTGAAGAATAATAATCTTCGAAGGGGCAAGCTGGTTTTAAAAACTAATGTTTCCTTTCTGAAATTCGAACGAAATTTGTCTAAAAGTATTCATGAATTCGAAGGATAATTGCATTTTCCACGTGGCAATGAGAATAAAGAGAAACGACACACTAGCGGAAGTATCAGAAACTCGAAGGTGATATGATATTAAGATTCTCGACGCGTTACTCGTCCTTGAAAAACTAGTAGGAAATGCAAAAATTATCTTTTACGTCCCTCGCCGAATTTATTACATTCGGATTCCTAGTCGAACACGCGTCATTATTCGCGGATTACGTCAATCGAATGGGTCGTGCCTCTATGTCAGCTGAGTTGCGCACTTTGCTTTACGATCGCTATTTAAAGTTTTGTCATCGGGGCTGTGTAATCATATACCGCCGAAAAAAATTTGCACACTTTGCAGAAAATCTTTAAATTAATTTTATTTAATTAAAGCCGAAATAAAAACTGGATTTTTGATAGAAATTTTTGCTTTAATCCTTTTTTCAAAATTTTACTAAAAAGTTCAGTTTTGAAATTCTAATAAATTCATAAGAGAGAAGAAGGTAATTAAACAAAAGAGAGAGCGGTGAATATGTTTCATAATATCATTTTAGTCATGAATCACTTAACAACCTGTTGACTTGTGACAACTCATTAAAAATAATTGCGAAAAGAATCACTAAACTAAAAGTTTTCAGATAAGGAAACGATTTCCGTATTTGATTGCAAAAGGATGCGATAAATATTCAAGGATTTCAAACAGATCTGCCACGATTGATTAGTCGGTTGTCCGAACATGTTTCAGGTCAATTGTGAGATATTATTTCATTTATCTCTTGGCAAATAAATTACGTGACTCGATCCACCGCTCGTTCGCTTAAACTTAAACCAACGTTCGATCGGACCTCGTGGAAATTTTTCGGTGATTCATCCCTCCCTCGTGATCTAAACAGCTGTTGCATCTCTCTCCTTCCCCTCTATCGTTCTTTCTCGCTTGCTTCTTCTTTCTTTTATTCTTTTATGAATCCACGCGTGGCAACCTATGTAATTTAGTACTGAATAAACTCGCATATCTTATTGTTCGTCATGATTTCAGATTATCAGAATGCAAGAAATATTCCATATATATACGATATGTCATACGATATCATGTAAATGCAAAATGCGGATTATTAATGAGCCATTCACAAGTTTTATTGTGATCATTCTAATAAATTCTCGAACGTAATTGCGGAATCAATGACTGGCAGGAATCTGTGTCGTTAAACTTCGCAGACAGAATTTATAGAATGTTACTCTGATCTATTGATTATTTGATATTTTTTATGCATGTATTCATGCTTGCATAAATTTTATTTCGTATATAAAATAAAATTAAAATTATCATCGCTTCAATAATATAAAAAAATTTCATCTAAGTTAAAATAAATTTTCTTAGTATATTGAATTAAATTGATTAATAAAATCATTAGATATACAGTTTTCCAAAATAAAATTTTAACAAATGATATAATTAATACGATATATAATCCAGAAATCAAAAAGTTTTTAAAGATTTGATTGTAACCATGTATATATAAATCCAGTTTAATCAAATAATTAATTTTTAATTATAAAAAAAATTTAATATTTCTGATAAACTCTACATATTAATTTAATATTTCTGATAAACTCTAAATATTAATTTAATATACGGTCTCGTGATTTTATCAACAAGTAGATTTTACATTTCAGGCAACGAATGGGTCAAATTGATTCACAACATACGCTCTCAAGGTTAATAGATGTATATCGAGTTATCTCGCCCGTGCCGCGATAGGATATCTTCTCGCGATTTGACCCGCTCTCGAAACAGCCATCGCATATTTTCCGCAGCAAGATCAACAAAATTCCAGTCGAGTCAAACTAGCTGGATAATTGTCTACGATTAAATTAAGCGTCAATCAATATCATGCAGCCGCTTTAATTTTCCCCGCGAATGTGCCTCGAGTCACGTAAGCCACATTGTTTTCGAGTGATAAAACTATGTGTAGAGTTTTAGGACTTATAATAAGTATTATTCTAATTCGTGGAACAAAGAAATATGGTTCACAATGAAATTAATAGAAAAGAGAAATAAAAATTGAAGTTACAAATTTGAGTAAACTTTTAACTAGAAAAATACAATTTAGCACTAAACTATTTTGTAAATTTTCATAATTTACACGTTCTGAAAATTTAAAACCAACAATAACAAAAAAGGAAAGAGATAAGAAGCTTACGTTTATTTCGAAATCGGAGTTATGATTATTCTAAAATAAATCGTGAATTTTCTATTTGAACATGCTACCTCGCAATTGTATTTATTGTTAGTTCACAGATATGGAGGAATGCATATTTTTCTTGTTTACAAAGTACCCCAAAAGACTCCACCAGATATCGCGTGACTCCATATTATTACTGTTTCATCACATTGATTAATTTCATTCTCGACCGAGATCGGGTAACTTTATAAGATTATCGGTAAGGGGAAATATCGCTAGGGGAATTGCTTTATTCCGCTTAATTAAATTCATTTTAAATTGATAGAGCATGGATTCTTACGTGTGTGTGTGGAAATCTGCATGCAGAATAGCCAATAAAACAAATTGATAATATAAAGAGACATATGCTGGGACGAATTTAAAAAATTATTTTTTCTTATAAATACGCGATTCTTTTTCTTGTCCAAAAGTATCAATATTAAATGGCTCAATAATTAATATCCATTTTTGTAATACATTATTTTATCATACATTATTGTTGATTTATAGAAAACATGGTCCTTGTTCTCTCAGATACAAATAATGTATTGTTAAATAATTATTCTAATTTACTCTCATATGCTTGTTATTACAATTTCTCTTTGTATGTTTCAACATTATCATTGTTTTTTCTCATACAAATTCCGTATGCAGTTTTCTCTTCCGGAAATTTATCAAAATATATAGCGATACATGTTCTATTTAAGATACACGTTATATCATTCGAATTATCAGACGAGCCTCCTGCACCTGCCCCCTCTCTTGTTATTGCAACAATTCCTTATCGCTTTGTGCAAACAGGACTCATCGACTTTGTATGCACGACAGCTATAGAGGTCAGGTCAGGCCTTAAAGTTTTGCGCCAAAGAATCCGCTACCGTCGCGTCGATTCTAAAAATAATCTGAATAGTTGTGAGAGGTGATAGATGATCGCACTTACGTAGCATTTTCGAGAGCCATCAAAGCGTTTATGATTGAAGGGAATTAATCGCGCTGCGATTTTCAAGACAGCAGTGCGGGATATATATCGTGTTGTTTTCCGCGTGATATCTCTTATATAATTATTATTTAAGTGAGAGAGAAAGAGAGAACGAAAGATTAAAAGCAAATTTTATGACATAAAAATACTAATGAGACCATATGATATCGTTGTTTTGATTGCAAAGTCTCTGCAATGTATTTTTGCTTCATTACCAAGGAGATTGTCCGTAACGAATATATTTCGATCGAAACCTCACAATAATTGCCAATTTTAGAAGATTTCACAAAAATAATAATGATAGCTTAATAATTAAACACTCAATCCAATTTTTATTAGAATAAATTTTAATATTAACTTAAAATTAATATTTTATCATTCTTTAAAAATTTTTTAATATTTAGTATTAGATAACTGCATAATTACCAGGGAAAACTCAATTCCTTTTTTTTTTATTAATAATCACGCATTTCTAAATATGTTCAAAATTTATTTTCTATTTTGTGCATATTGCTTATTAATGTTTAAAAATTAATATATCTAATTTTCAATCACCGTAAATAGATAAATTATTAAGTAATATACATGAGAGATAAGAAACGAATAGCGAGCGAAACGTGTACGCACGATTATTATGCAGCGTCCATGACGCATCATCGCACTCGACTTTGGAACACGTTAGTCGAAGGCCTTGCATTCAGGAAGAAGCGCGCCTGCGCTTCGCGAATACTAAAAGTGACTTCAAAATATCTTCTGTCGTTCTCTCTAGTGACGTCTTATTATTTTCGTGGCTCTACGCATTATAACTTTTCGGAGTTTTACATTTGCATTAATGAAAAAAAGATATATCTCGCCAATATAATTTCGCCGACACCAAGTTTGACCGACGATATGCGTACCCATCGACATAAATTCATCAACATAAACGTTCATCGATTTTTGTATGTCAACAACAATATGTCATCGTTATTTTTATTGAATCAACATTAGCGTTATTTTGGTATATGTCAGTGACGTCATAGCTGCACATCTAATCAGGCAAGTAATAAGTTCGTCATCTTTACGAGGGAATGATCTCGCACGTTCTGAGAAAAAATTTTTCAACTCGTTACAAACTAAACATTTCCGATGGTACACACAAGTCGATAAATATACATGTATATATATCGATGATAACATATTGTCAACTTGTTAAACTTGCTATCGATGAAACAATGTTGATGAAAACATCGTCGATGAAATCTTTACCGATTATTTCAATTTTTCAAAAGATTAAGATTATTCGAGGTTTCCTTCTCTTTTCTCTTATATAATTAATCTGAAAAACATAGATAAAAAAGATACGTGGGAATATAAAAATACCCTTTTAAGAATTTGCCTTACATTCTAAGAATTGGGAATACATTTGTTATGTAAAAGAGTTATTATTTTTGATTTATCATATATTTTTACAGTGACGGAATAGAATTTAACGTGTAATTAACGAGGATAATTATAATTGATTGTTTGGTGTAATAAAGGCGCGATATGTCATCACTCTTATACTTCCACGCGACCATCATTGTAATTCAACCTTCTGTCTTTTTTTCGCAGATCCGCATATAAAAGTCGCAGGACGACTAGATGACGTACGAGCAGCAAAGGAAAAAATAATGGAACTTTTGGACACACGGGTAAGTCATATTCCTCGACATATATATCGATAAAATATTTAATATGAATATATTATAATAAATTATTATCTGTGCATAATGTTATTGATATGCATATCAGTAATCAAAATGCGTAACGTGGCTGAATGATACTGTTGACAATTATATTATCGGCGTAATAGAAATCATTCGAAAAAATATGTCAGGGTATAAAGGAAATTCCTCGAATATTGAAGTTGCAAATATCGAACGATTTTGGAGTCTTTCCTTATCACTTCCAGCGTAACATTGCTTCAGCTGGTGTAATCTTTTGTCTCGCGATACGGGAAACGAAGTTTCGCACGCGAAACTTGCTGTTTGCGATCGAGTGCAAAATGCTTATTAATACTATTATCAATGATTGAAGAATGCGGCAAATATGCGCGATTACTGACTTCGATTACACGTCATAGGAGAAGGGACATATGTTTCTTTCTTTTCAATTTTTATTTTTTTATTTTGATTGTATTCAATTGTATTATATCCACAAGAGCAACAAAAATGAATACAAATTTTTTCAATTCGATTTTACGATACGTTTTGGAGAGAGTGAGAGTACGATTTTAAATTGCGAAAAATTTGGAAAATTAAAAAGGTAGATAAAAATTGTCTTAATTTTTACACAACTATATGTCGAATATTTGGAATGATTCTAATATAGTTTAATTAGAATATTATTCATAAAGCAGAAAATATTTATGATAGTGAATCAGAGAAGTTATGTAATAAGTGTTGTGTAATTTATACAAGTCTTACGAATATAAGGATATATATTTATATCTGTCAAAAAAGATGCCGGTCAAAGATGGCAAAAACAAACAAGTTTTTTATAGATCTTCGCGTTTAATACGCGTGAATAAGAATAATAATAATAATTATTAAATCTTTAAATCCTTATTCATCTGATCGCGAGTGAAATCAGCAGCTGTCGATGTTTAACTCGACAGGTTCTTGTCGCGTCGGGTCGTTAGACTTTCAAACCAGCTTCTTCGGCTTGTGATCGCCTTTTTTTACTTTTTTCTGCATATTTTTTTATGCACGTTTCTGCTTAATTATCAGACGCGTGTCGCAAGTAAAAAAAAATAGGGAGTGATGGGCGGTAGAGCGAAAAGGAAGGAGCTCTCATTCCTTCTCGTCTACCTTCCTGCATGGTCGTGCAGGAAGAATGTTTTCTATTTATGCGTCGTTCGCGGTCACGAATTTTCAGGCGAGAAAGCGAATCGTTGAATGTTTAGGCGTACGTCAAAGAGAAAGAGAGCGAGAGAGGCTAAAGACCATTACAAAACGACACGAGAGCGTAAGCATCTTGATCAGATATTTAACGCGCTCACTTTCTTAATAACTCGAGAAAATGAAAATCTTGAAGTGAAAAAGATTACATTCGAGTTTAAATTACAGGGCAGACAATTTATGATTTACATTAATATTAGATTTAGATTAAACCAATTTTAAGCAAACTTAAATTTCGCAATTTTTTAATTTATTTTCTAAAGTTCTGCGAAAAACGACTTGGATCACTGCTTGTCGTTTGTATCATATCCATGTATTCCCTTCAGTTTAAAGAACTACGAAGCGATGCGACGAGACGTCGTTCTGTTACCGTTAAATCGCCGGACTTGTCGTTTTTGCCGGCCATACCGATCAATTCCAGTTACTTTGCATTCCTGTTAACGTGCATTCCGACGTACGCGCGCGTTCCAGAGACGCGAATATACAGAGACCGAAACGGCGCGAGGAAAGATGTGGTTGGAAGGAACGCGTATAACTCTTTGCTGAGAAACAAAGATAAAATTCCACGTTCGGTTTTCGGGCACGAGAATCATCCTCTTTCTCCGTGATTCGCTTGATCCGCTTTTCTCTTGCATCGCACACACGGTTCTATGTATTTTAAAATAGACGCCAAGCTTTGCGCGTGTCAAGCATGCAAAAACAGTGAGACAGTGACATTATATACATAGTGCTAATTACGGATCGCGAATGGCGCGTAAATAGCACGCTGTTATTTATAGAGCCTGAACACGTGCGTGCACATCCAATGTCTTTTTGAGCTGATGTAGGATGCCGACGTTCTGAATTCTGCAATCGCATCGTCTGATTACATTTCCGAAATTATGCTGAATATATGAAATGTCATATATATAAAATGACAGAGCATAGACAAGAACATTATATGGGCTTTTACTATTAAATTTTAACCAAAGCAGTTCAAATATTTAATTAATTAATATATCCCGTTGTTTGTGCAAAAAATGTTTTTAGAGCAATTATAACTTATTTTTGAATTCAGGAGACTTGTGTAAATTATATTTAAATTTTGACCAGCAAAATTTTGTCAAATGTAAAAGCTGTATATTTTCATCGGATTTGTTAACATTATCTTATTATCTTTTCGCAAAGAGAGTGTTGATTGATTATTGGTCCAATCGTAAAAAAAAAACACAAATATTTTCTTGTGTCTATAAAACTATTACAATTTTATCATTGCAAATACCGGATATTTTGAGACATTCTAGATATCTTTCGCAGAAGAAGCATTATAGAGTCAGGAAGAAGTTTCTGAAATTGCGACAGCGGATCGCGCGACGTAATCGCGTGACTTTATGTAATGCTCGGCCACGTGATATTTAAAATCGCACGCACACGAGTCTTTTCGCGGCATATCTCCGGCACATGATATGCTTCGAGAGGCTCACGCATGCAGAGTCAACGATCTCGAAATTGGCGAAGATACGAAACATAATGCGCATATAAATGGTCGGATAAATAAGTACAACGTAAAAGGACGCTACCGGAGAACACGTACTTTCTATCGATAACGATTTATTTTGCGGAAAAATAGTAACGTTTTCTTTTCTCCGCGAAGATTTCATCGACCACTATTATTAATAGAATTCATTTCACTTCAACTCTTCATCACACACAAAAACATATTAATCACTAATATAAATTTGTCATCGAAAATTTTATCTATATCGCTTTCATTGGCAATTTTATTAGAAATCATCGTCATTGAGATGATACAATCTTTTAATTTTCAATATTTATTAATAATAATAAATTCTAAATCACGGTTCTTGCAGCGCCGGTAATTTTTATTTTTTGTCAAAGTAATGGCGGAATCCCAAGGATATTGAATGATCAATCAAACAGACTACAGTTGATGATAGAGATATAGAATTAATAATATAAAAATATGTTGCGTGTCAATTTGAAGACAGACGGTTAATCTTACTTTCAGCAAAGTAACAGAGTGACCATGAAACTGGATGTTAGTTACACCGATCATTCGCACATCATCGGTAAGGGTGGTCTGACAATTAAGCGAGTGATGGAGGAAACTGGCTGCCACATCCATTTCCCAGACAGTAACCGCAGCAATCACCAGGACAAGAGTAATCAAGTCTCTATCGCTGGTGAAATGGAGAGCGTCGAACGCGCCCGCGCACGTGTTAGGGTGAGTTTCTTTGTTTATGACGTATATGTGTCTAGGATGTTACGGAAGGTGTACACTTTGTATGAATATGATTGCAATTTTAATAGATATAGAAGGGATACTTTTTTGAAAATCCACAAAATTTATATTCCCCTATATGTGATTGAAAATTAAATGTTTTGATGTATTAAAATCGAACAGAATGTTATTTCTCAGTTAATTGTACGTTACGTTCATTGAGAACTTTTATTTCAGGCGTGTGTTTGTGTGTGTTAAATACCAAGACATTTAATGTTACATTGAGTATTATATGTGTGTTACGTAATAAAAAATAAATCTCGAGGATAAAAAATAGACGATTTTTGGAAAATAGTCTTCTATAAAGGTGGGTTAGGAATGACTAACAAACGAACAGCGTTAACGAACGAACGAATCAATATTCTGTAAAATCCACTTTAAACTATCTACAATCGCAACAAAATTCAAAATAGAATTTTATTTATAATTTTATGTGCCATATATCTAATATATATGTGCATTCTGACGTAATTTGTACATTTCGTTGTATGTATGTATTTCGTTTCACATGTTTTTTTGTATTATAGGACATATAAAATTATAAATAGAATTCTATCTCGAATTTTGCCGTGAATTATAAATCATCTACAGTTTAATGAATAGCACGCTCTTGTTTGCCAGATGTGAACATCTTCCGAATCTTAACAACGAAGATTTACATTCGCTGCTTGTTCGTTCTTTTAACGTACACCCACCTTAAGAAAGATCGTTCATAACATTGTAAACATCAACTCAGTATTCCCGTTTTCGTATTTTAGAATCTGACACCTCTGATCTTTTCGTTCGAATTGCCTATAATGGGCGCGTCGCAAAGTATGCCGGACTGCACTTCACCCTACGTCATAAAGATACAGGAGAAATACAATGTGCAAGTGATGTTTCGTACCAGACCGAAGTTACACGCTACCCTAGTGGTCGTCAAGGGATGCGAATGGGAGGTTTCCCAAGTCAAGGAGGCAACGAATCTGCTAATCCGTTATATGTGCAAAAACCTGGCTGTAAGTAGCAAGAATAATCGAAAGATTCCGATTCGTTCTCTCTTAAGAACTTGAGAAAATCAATCTTAACATTGAAAAAATTAAATTCTTGGGATTTTTTCAATTTTCTACAAAAGTATGGAAGCGCCTTATATAATCATTGTTTTATATTTAGCTCTCTTTAAATATTTTCTAATTTATTTACGTCGATTTGTTATTTTCTTTAATTTTTATTTTCTTTTGCGATAAATCGATATGAAAAAAATTGTAAATATTTTCTCTTGTTACGTTTTCAAAAAATCTCATTTTTCATAGAGTCAAATTCAAGTACAAATGTCGATGGAGATTTCACCCCAACATCATAGCATTGTGCTAGGGAAACAGAGCAGCAATCTGAAGATAATAATGCAGCGTACCGCCACGCAAATTATGTTTCCCGATGCCGGCGATCCGAATATACCCAGCCTCAAGAAAAGCAATGTCACGATCACTGGCGGTATACATAATGTTTACTTGGCTCGACAACAATTAGTGGTAAGCAAATAAATTTACATCCGAGATTCTATAATTAATTCCAACTTTTACATTTTTTTTCTCAGTATTAAAATTGTATATAAGCGAGCTTATTTTTTTTCATAATAAAGAGTTTTATTAAGCGCCATTTTTCCATTTGTAATTTTCGTAATTTTACATTCTATATTCTATTGTAATTTTAAATTATTTCTTCTTAGATTTCGTAATAATTATTGACTTCCAAATAAGTAAATATACATTTCTTGACGCTTAATTGCGAAATAATTTTTTATGTGTTACGTAATTATATCTCTACGATTTCGATTCTCTCTGCGAATAAGTTAAAAAAATAATATAACAACGTATTTTTATAGGGATCGTTACCGTTAGTACTCATGTTCGATCTGCCGGAGGATTCTATATCCGCTACCGTGGATACTGAGAAGATCTCCCAACTCATGCAATCCTTGGATGTGTTTATTAACGTTCGGCATAAACCAAAACAAAGCACACTTTCCGTGATTATCAAAGGAATCGAGAGAAACGCCAGTAATATTTATGAAGCGCGAAAGCAGTTGTTGGGATTGGACGAGCCCAGAGTTCATGCCGAGATACCGTCTATGTATCACATTCCGAACGCTGGCAGTGTTTTCCAAAGCAATAATAATAATGACATCGGTAAGTATCCTTTGTTAAAATCATTCAAAATCAGAATAGTGGCAACAGGTAATAAAAATATTCTACCTGAGTAACACAGATTTTTAGATGTGTCCCAAAGTATACAGTTCAATCCAATAAAAATTTCAATAAGTTTTTCAGTAAATTCATTTCAGAGCAAAATTGTTTTGTGCCTATAACTGTGTATGTTTCCGTATAATAGTCGTAGTTTGACGAAAATGAATTGTATCCGTATCTCGAATGAATTGTAAATTAAAAAAGAATTTAAAAAGAGAGAATTATCAATACCATTATCTTAATTCTTTTTCTTTTTGTAATTAGGCGTCAACAACAATCTGATGAGTGGTGTGACAGATAGCTTTTCGAGTATGTTGAATATAAACACGCAGAATCCATCGTATTGTATGTCGCCGATTTCACACTCGCCGAATTCCATAGGACTACCGTCGCACTGGAATCTTCCTACACATTATATTCCTCCCATCTGTGCGTATTCTCCCTACCCTCATTTAAATTTGCTATCGACGCAACACAACATGTTGCACAACAATTTAATGGGAACTTCCCATGGCCCCCATGGATTATCGAATCATATGATACCTTCCGGTATCGGTTATCACTCTAACGGCATATCGAGCAACTTTTCTAATATTCATGGTTTCAACGCTAATTTAACGGATAGCAAAGAAGGTAGCAGTGGTAAGTAATTAGTCCTCGATTTATTTTACGTTCTACATTTTTACGAATCTCAATTTTTTCACGAATATTCAATAAATTCTTCACTTTTTGATTGTTACATCACATAAACGTATTTTCCTGGAAAGTATTTTTATGACAATTCTTTACAACACTGTTATGTAATTTAATACTAAAAAAGAAATTTATGATTCTGATATTATTTCTGTTATAAAGATCCGTATTACGACACACGTCGTAACTGAAGTTGATTTTTACCCGATTTATGAACTCGTTTTCAGCTTACTCTTCGCTAAGCAGCGTCTCTAGCTCTCTATCTAGTCCTGCTATCAGTCCTCGTAACGTTTCACCAGTCAATCCTACGGATACTAGTCCTAACTTATGTAAGTTAAATATTTTGAGAAAATTCAATCTTTAGTACTTAGCAACAATCTCTATGGGAATAATAATAAACTTCCAATGTTTTTCTAGCGGATTTATCCAGCATGTTATCAGAATTACCGGTCACCGATCGACGTGCACCTGGTTGCGAGAAAAAATCACTCGAGATAGCTGCGCAGCAACATCTCACGCCTTTCGATTATGAACAGAAGAAGCTATTAGCCACAAAGGCGGTGCAAAACAAGTCGAATAACAACGATTTCCGCGTGCCGACGTCCGCGTGGTCTGGTTATGGCCTCAGCCAGAGTATTCCGCCCTTAATTACGAGTGACTTAAGCAAGGTAACCACAAAATTCCTTGATTTAATTAAATCAACAATAAAGATTTATAAAAAAAAAGTCAAAATCTATTAGGATTCATGTCGATATTTTTTCAATATTAAAAAATTGCTTAAAAAGCGCTACTTACAAAAAAAAAAAAAAAATAATAGAACTTTTAATAATTTATTAGCAAGACGAATCGAATATTGAAATATTTCTTAGTCAATAATCGTGTTAAGATGATGATGTCAGAATTTTTTACAGGAGCTGATGTCACATCCTTCAGACTTGTGGAAAGAACCGACCACGCCGGTGTTCAATACCGAGATGGATTTCGGTAATATTATCTCGAGCAAAGATCGCGTTGGACAGATAGGGATGGCATCAAATTATATAGATCACACACCGACCTCCCATTTGAACAAAATTACATCGTCGCATCGTTTTAATGATTTGGCTAGTATGCTAACCAGCATCGGTTTGGAGAAATATATACGTGAGTATTGGCGAGTCACAATCATTGTAAAATAATCATACATCGCTTATCGAATGCTGCTATTGCTTTGCTTGCTACTGCTTCTTGCTTTTGTATGAAAAAATCGAAACAGCATCGGCTTTTTTTTTTCGTACGCCAGGCCTATTCACATCTCATGAGGTGGACATGTCTACGTTTCATTCTCTGACAGAGAAGGATCTCTGCGAAATCGGGATTACCGCTTGGGGTGCGAGGCGCAAAATATTGCTATTAATATCTGGTATGTTGCATATGTGGACAGTTCACTCTCTCTCTCTCTCTCTCTCTCTCTCTCTCTCTCTCTCTCTCTTTCTTTATTTTATTTTATTCTACTGTGGGATAGAAAGTCAAATAATTTGCATGCAACGATTTAAAGTTATTTATAAAAAAAAAAATTAACAAATAGAAAGCTATTTTCACAGCCGAAAAACAATTGGAATTATAGTTTTTCTTTTGTTATTAATAATTTCGTTCTCGTTTCTCAGATATGAACAAACGAACGAGTCCGTTCTCTGGAAGCGCCGCGCCCGCACTCTCTCTCTCTCTCTCTTTCTTTATTTTATTTTATTCTACTGTGGGATAGAAAGTCAAATAATTTGCATGCAACGATTTAAAGTTATTTATAAAAAAAAAAATTAACAAATAGAAAGCTATTTTCACAGCCGAAAAACAATTGGAATTATAGTTTTTCTTTTGTTATTAATAATTTCGTTCTCGTTTCTCAGATATGAACAAACGAACGAGTCCGTTCTCTGGAAGCGCCGCGCCCGGCGCCGAACGGAAGGCGTCCACGTTGTCGGCATCGACAGACAAATGCAATCTGGACACCAAATGGTAAAAGAATACTGATCGCTATTCGTTCCAAACGTGACGGCGTACCAACGCTCTCGAAGCCGATCAGAGACGCCGCATGGCGTAATCTGCCAACATTAATTACGCTAAAAAATAAGTACTTAACAATTCCAATCGCGCGCGCGCGCGTAATTGCGAGTACCATTACGCTGTTATATCGGGTGTTCGGGCGGAACGAATGCGAATTCAAGAGATTCACGGAAACCAAAAGGACTATTATTTGGTTATTTGTACCGCGGGAATAGACAAACGCGAGATAGATAGCCGAACGGTTTGCATGTTGATTGATTTGAAATTACTTAAGTATCGGTAAAAGAATTAAGAAGGAGAAAGTTATTTTTGTGGCCGGGAACTGGCTGTAGTCTTTTTTTTCTTCATTTTTTTTTCGCTGTTCTCGGCGCGCGCCCAAAGGTGCCTTAGGATCTAGGATAGTCGTTAATATTTTCGCTGTCTCCGTTTATTACATATTTGTCCAGCCACGATGGACGCGTCGTTATTGCTTCATCTTGTTGATATAAATCGAAATATTTCTCGAATCTTATATCGATTCCGTAATTCAATTAACGTTTCTAAACAAGCGTGCCAATCGCTGGCAAAAAAGTCATCGGATAAATTACGCTTATATTATAAAATTCGCGAAACGATGCGCGCGTCTCACTCGTTATATCATGTGATGGTTCGCTTGATGAACGGATGATCAGTAAATGCGAGTGAATGCATGTATATGAGTATGTGAAATGTGAAATGTGAAATGGGTATAAATGTGTTTCTAAAATGAAATCTAAAAAAATTAGAAAAGATTATCAGAGTTATCAGGAATTTAGAATGAAATGCGATGGGCGAGGGATGTCCCGCGTGTGTTCAGCGAATTTTCGTCCTAGCAAAAATTTACATTATCTTTAATTCAGACTAAGCTCGAATGTGCGACCGTAAGTTGGCCAAAATGTTTAATCTAAATGTCGAAATTAATTAAACAACCGACCAGTACTGATCAACGATTCGACATTGCACATTAATTAAATGCGATTTATAACACAGATTCCGCATGCGGTTGCGCGATTTCGAGTTTTACACGAAGCAAGTATATATATATATATAAGTTACAAAATATTTATTAATTATTTCGCGAAAGACGCTGGACGCATGTCAAACAATAGACCGCAAGAACTTTTCGTGTAACGCGTGTATTGAAAATAGAATAGTATAAAATAAATTCTATATAGCGAAAAATATTCCGCGAATTACTCTCCGCGTACCACAAACGATACTTTTCGAGGAGCTAACCGAAAAAAAAAAATGTCGGTAGCTAAGTATTCAATTCGCAACGACAATCGTTGCGTTAATTAAAAAAACTTTTGTTGTTAAACTAGTTCTAAACTTGGCAAAGTTAAGAGAACGATACCGAAATAACAGTGAAAAATGGAAAAATTATACATATATAATACATAAAAACTATATATAATATATAAAAATATATATAAAATATATAAAATTTACAAATTAATATAATTTAATGATATCAAGAAATGCAAAACTCTCTATAATTTTTCTATGATATTTGTGACATAAAATGTAATAACAATAATAATATTTAGACAAGATATGTGCGTATTATAGTTTATATAGAATTTAAAAACGAATAGAAGTTAAAACGATTGCCAAGTTTAGATTTTTTCCGATTATCCTCGCACGCAAAAAGCTCTGTCGATTGCAGTCGATTTCGCAAAATGATCGTTTTATAGACATAAGATATATCTTGTTTTCGGTATAATTTATTCAACTTTTTAAGCGTCATTTTTGTTAATTTTTTTTTTGAACAAAGGAATGAAAGCGTTAGGTAAATAAGTTCTTAAGTGTGTCACGCGCATTTTTCAACATAACGCGCGTTATCCACATTGAGCTGATACTCTAAATCGAACAAAAAAAGTATGATTTTTATTACTTGTTTTGTAGACGAGGGGAAAATCGCCAGCTTCTCTCGTGAAATCTTTGAGCCGAAAAGTCGGAATAGAGAAGGCAGGATCGCACGATCCATCCGATTGAACATGCCTAACGAACGATTTTACTGCGAAGAGTTCTTGACTAAGTCTTTTGCGAAATCTTTTTAAGCGTAAATTATTTGTGCGCTTGCGAGTTAGATCGGAACATTAAAAAGAATAAGTTAATAGGAATTATTCGCGCAATACGTGTGATATAATATTAGACTGTCCGGTTCTATTGTCCTTTTCACGTTTTCTTTTTTTTTTGTTTAATGGCAACGATAATAACAATGATGATATAAGATAGAAAGTTTCCTCCGGTACGATCGTACAATCCGATCGTTACGAGGACCGTACAATAACAATTGCAAGATGATGAAGGTGGTATATTACATTCTAATATAAGCACAAATATAATAATAATGATGCATAGATAAAATAATATGTAAAATAATAATGATGATTTTGACAAGTATACTGTGCCTAGGAAAATAACTTATAAATCTTATCTTTAATATCTATAAAGTCTCGTATTACTAGCTAATTACTTTATAATAAAAGATTTCTAATATTAATAGAAAAAAGTAGTTTCTTTAAAAATTAAATTCTGTTTTGTTACAAATTTGAAATCTTTATTTTAAATTTTTCTGATATGCAAAGTTACTTTGATTGTTGATATATCTTCAGGATACTACAGTTATTATATTAGTGACAGCGTAATTTTTAATGGATTTAATTCGTGTTAGATATTTCATCACTAACGACCATTAATTCAATCTTAATTAAGAATATAAAAGTTGAAAATATGTTTAATAGACCTCTAAAGACCATTCGAAAAATTTGAAATGTTTTTGAATCATCTCTTTGAGAGATTGATAATTCATTGAATTTTTATTGTTAGTTGTGTGTCTAAGTGCTACATATATGTATATATATATCTATATATATATATATCACCTTCATCCAATTGCATTTGTAATTACGCTGCTCTATGTTTTAATGTATAGTTTTCGTCTTCGCAGACGACAAGACATAATATTTTTGCGGCAGCAACAAGTTGCGATACCGATCATTGTTCTGTGTCGGTAAAGGGTATCTCGTCAAAATGATAACTGCCATGAGAGAGATGACATCTTGTAAGCATGAAATGCGCGATCGAACGAGAATCGTGTGATATATTTTCTGTCGCTGCGGATAAAATGTACGCGTAATCATGAATCAACGAAGCAGCGCAAGCGAGCTTAAAAAGTTCTCGTTCGAAAGTCGTCTGCACACCGTCACTTATGCAGGATGTTTCGAGTTCCAAGAACTTGAAAGAAAAATAATCTTCCCAAGTTGTGATAAGACGTGATTAAAATTAAATCAGTTTATTTTTTTGGATATATCGCAGAGGCAGAAATTTCCGAGCAAAAGAAGAATGTCGAGAAAATCATATTTTTCTAAATTCTAGCCTTTTCCCGACACTTGTTACTGTCTTCGCGAAAGTATAGAACTCGTGGTAAATCTGTATATAACGTGTAACATATCTGTATATAACGAGACAATCCCTTTGCCGGCCAGCAATCGGTTTCTTTCCTTAGTCCTGAAGAGAAAGCCGTCAATGTTCCTATATAAATGTATACTGATCATGTTCAAGATCTAGCATATACGGGTAATATATATAAGTATATAATCGCGGAAAGTAGCATTAAAAGAAAAGAAGGGAATGCGCGTGCGAGGAAAAACAAAAAGAGAAAAATGATTATAAACAAGCGCTCAAGCATTTCGATTAATGAGAATCAATTACGTCGGGAAGAGAGAAGACACACACACACACACACACGTCTAAACGTTTTCAAAAACTGTATAACCGCAATTTCTCCACTATTCTTTTTTCGTCCCTACTCACCTGACACATTTTGCATCCCCAGCAAATAACGTGACAGACTTCTCTTTCTCTCTCGAAAACGAGCAAGATCAATCCAGAATGTTAACGCGTATAATTAATTGCGATCGATCTCGCTCGCGAAATTACGCGACTTCAATTCCGTTGCGTTTTTGAGAAATGCGCTGTAAATTTTTCTCAAATCGTTTATCTCTTTCTACTATGTAGCGTATATCGTGAGTATATATATTTTTTCATGTTTTTGCGTCGAGAACGGGGTAGAGAAAATATTACAAATTATTAATACTGTTTCATCATAGCAAATTGTGGACTCATTCTTTCCTACCTAACTTATCGAGAACTTTATATATATACAATTTAATTGGCTTATACGAGTCGTTCGAAGCTAGAAATGAATTAAGCTCATAATTTGCAAGATTCACCTTTTAGATACAACTTGGTCATTGAAGTGAAGCTTACGAATTATAGACGTAATTCATTCTAGTTTTCAATGTCTCCAATGACTTCCATTTTCTTGGTTTCTAAACATCCATGAAAAATGATATAATACATATGTACGGATTTAAAAAAAAAAAAATTATAGACTTTCTCTGAGAATTTCGGGAGGATTTCAAGTCCACACAGTCATATTGTTGAGCAATGATTTCTCGGCAGATTTGCAATTGCTCATATAGTTCGAAGATTGATTATCCTTCGATCACAGAGTTTAATGGTCTGATCTAAAAATTCTTTTTAAAAATTTGTGAAAATTGATCTCTCTCAAAATTGTGAAAATGAAATCAAAATAAAATTTAATTTGATTGATATTTATATTCCAAATATATTGCTGGAATTAAATCAATTAAATCAATTTATTGGAATTACATCTAGTTTTGTTCCAATCAATTGTATAATTTTGATTGAATTTTCACAATTTTAAGATAAATTTTCCCGAGTCTAAACAGATGACTGATTTCACGAATCTTTATTTTTACTCATAATGCATCATATTATCTTATGAATATATCTAAAGGACAAGTTTGGAAAATTGTGGAACTCGAGCGTGCTTTGAAATGTATAATATCAAACGTCGATCTCTCTCCTTAGACGTAATATTGCTTTAATTCAACAGCTATATAATAGCGCTATGATCATTCTCATATCTCGATAAAATGAATGTCTCGCACTATTACGTTCTCTCTTTCATACTCCAAACATCGAGAATTTTATTATGTTTTTTGCCTAGCAAGACCAACACGAAATCGCAACGAAATCTCTTCGATTTGCTTATATAAGGAATACGGAGATCAATTAAGGAGTTCGCCCGAAAAAGAGTATGCAAACAAAATAATGGCAAAACTTTGAGAGAAATTATATTTCCAAGTTGAGGATTTTTTATTTTAAGGAGGAGAGAGAGAAAGAGAGGAGGTAGATATTATTATAAATTACGATATTGAAAAAAAGGAATGCGATATAGAAAGTAGAAAAATAAAATTTTGTAATTTATACGTGTCATATTTTAGTGCTTAATTATTTTTCGGGCAAATTCCGTCGCGATGTAAGATTAGTATTAGAGTAGAGTAGACTCGCGCAAATGTAGACGCGGATATTTTCAACAAGCACAAATAGAAATTAGATATCATTGCGAGAAGATGCGAGAAGAGATTTCCCGCAAAAGGAAGAAATCCGCGTTATATATATAATTGTATTATAAATCACACATTCCAAAAGAAGATGATACGAGTTTAACTCGAGTGATATTTTTTTTTTTTCCTTTCTCTGTGCTCTAGTGCTTATAATATGTCGTTTCTCATGTAATAAATCCGGGGACGTACCCGCCCATCGAGCGCAGGTGCAGCAGCTAAATGTTAAATTAATCGATGAACGTATCATTATCGCATGTAAATGATCGGTCCATCGACCTGCGCGGCGGCAGAAGAAGCGTTTATAATAGCGTTTTATAATATACAGCGCAGCATAAAATTTTTATGTAATAATCTAATATAATTTTTGATAAGAACCAAGAGAGTATATACACCGATCTATTATTATTATTTGTTTCGGAAAAAGAAGAAAAATGTCGAAAAAAATCAGGATTCGTTGTATTAAAATGAAAAATAAAGAAGATTTTGTATATTGCTATTTTTAATCAAAAATATTAATATCAGACATAGCCCTTGTTTTGTGATAAATCGATGATTAAAGAGAGGTGATTTTTTTTTCGTTTTTTTTATATTTTATTTTTTCCAGAATTTATAGTTAATTCTGATATTATGATAATAAAATCGTTTGTACTTATTTTAATCGCCATACTTTGCGACGAATCTTCTCCTGCAGAACTCGTTTAATTCAATAACCTCCCCTCCCCCGCGTAATAATAAATTACTTTAATTTATTTTAATATTAGATAATTTAATATAGATTAAGAATAAAAGCACCACAATTTATATCCGCCACCATCACGTCACACCGCGATCACCGATTCACTTTTATTATGGATAAAATTAAAAGTATACATACGTTCACACGTTTATCCATTGTCCACTCTCTCAAAACTATCGTCCGACTCTTCGTCGTCACTCGACGGTGCACTCGCGATTGTGTATCTCTTCATATCTTCGGCGTGGAGCTCAATATCGCAGCTGGGACAGTGGAACACATTCATCGCAGTAAAGTGCGCTTGCAAACAGTAGTAACAGAAGACGTGTGTGCAGCCGGCATGCGATGGCAGGATCGGATTCTCCTCACAGTAGGCGCATTTGGTCGCGGCGTCCATTACCGGGAACGATCGTCTCACCTGCAGTTCCGTTTGCTGCCAGAATCGGGTTACCGCGTGCTTCAGATAATGGAAGTTGATCATGGGTATGCCAATGGTGAAGAGCTCCATCAAACCGTGCCATAGCAGTTCCCTCGTCATGTACGAGTAGCCGATTGTTCTGGGTTGATGCGTCGTTATCGACTGACTCGACAGATTTAGCAGAAACTCTATCACACGCGGTTGTACACCTCGATGAAGAAAGTAGAGCAGATTGATAAGCTCCAGGAGACTGACAGCGTTCGATGTGCAATCGACGAACGATTTTAGACATTGAGCGAGCACGCCACGATCCGAAAAATTTTCATTACCCAACTTGTCTTTCAGATATTGAGGTAGAACGCTTAGAATTAAATAAAGTACAGCTTTCTTCTGATTGATGTTAGCGTACTGCAAATTGAGGAGTTGCTGGCCGAATGTGGAGGATCCTCGTTGCAGCGAGAATTTCCAGATGAGAAATTTCAAGAGAACGTCTACTTCTGCTTGCCATTTGTCGATCTTGCCAGGCGCGCTGTATCTCGCGATTTCTTTGGTTTGATTTTTCAGTACTTTGTAAATCTCCGTGTCTAACTGAGCGGCATCGATCTGATTTATTCGAGAGACGTAAGGTGATGGCGTCATCTTGATTTGACTTAATTCTGAAAATAAATTCGTTTTATTTAATAATATATAATGTGGTGTAAGATGTAAAGAATAGTTGTGGGCGTTTCATTTAATAGGTATGAAAGTTCTTTTTCAGAATATATATATATATAAAAGCCTCACAAATTCTCTCTCTCCTTTCGACTCATTTAGAATCGATTTTTTATATAAAATTAAATATATACTCTGAATCGCCGATTTTTAATTTCCTAATTTCCAGTGAATATTAATAGAATACTTTTTCACAATATTTACATCCAAAGATATTAATATTTATATTCAAGGATTTCTGTTTTAATGTTACTAAATTCTATTTATCTACAATATTATTATGAATGACTATAAATATAAATCAAACCGAGATTTTGGACAATACATTATGTATATTCCGATTCGAAAACAAAGTTATTTTGTTACTCGCGGAACGTTCGCGCCATCTAAATTATTGCTTATCATTTCCCATACCCAGTTGCATAAGCTGTCTATAATAATTCCTCTTCACGTCGACGAGAAACGAATCAAACGAATCAAGCAATCAAAGATACGAAAATCGTCAAAGATTCCGAAGACTGGACCGTGGTGATACCGGAAGGTCCCTTTCGAAAATTGACTCGTGTGAAGTTAGGCGCAATTGAGCGATCACGCAAAACTATATGTCCGTTCCAATTAGTTTACGATACTGAAATGGTCGTTGTTTCGCGCGTTTGAACAAAATAAATTGATGTATAATTCGTAAGCGAACAAAGAGGTTATGATATATTACAACTGTCAGAGTGTCAGATCGCGCACTTACGTTTCACGTTCGCATCGTTCGTTGGAATGACTACTACTTTTCTTCGGTGTGATCTGTGACGAGAGACGAGAGCAGCCGAAGAAACACGAGCCGATAGTGGGGAGGGCGTTCGACCAATGGAAGCGCGCGGCGAACGGCGGCGAGCGGCGACTCGTTCGGGCCGGTTCGGCGCTGCTCGGCTGGGCTTTCGTCTCAGTTCGGGTTCGTGTCTCGTTGCCGTTGCGCACGGGGCGCGTCCGCTGTTACATTCTCGACTATACGGACGCTAAAAGTTTTGAGGTTATAAACGGCGCACAGCACGGCTGCGGCCGAGTAGTGAACGGTTCGAACGCGGCGTGTATATCGTCCGTCGTGGTTACGTCGTGGTGTTCGTGTCGTATCACGTTGTCGCACGTTTGTCGGCAGCAGGCTCCATGTTGCCGCCGGTGGTATGACGTCATCGAGTGTCGGTGTCGGTGGTGTCGCGCGTGTGTAACCGTGTCGTCGTCGTCGTCCTTCTCGTTGTTATTCCTCTCTCCCCCGTCGTCGTTGTCGTACGCAGTCCGTCACGCATCATGCTATACTCGTGATAAAGTTTGACATTTTTCTCTTTCTCTCTCTCTCTCTCTCTTTTCCTCTCTCTCTCTCTCTCTCTCTTTCTCTTTTATTCTCTTATCTCGCGCCGTTCGCGAAGTGTACAACCGTTGCCGAATCGGTGGTTGCCACAGTGTGTGACCTCGTCGCTTTTCCCGGACACGTCCTCTCTCTCTCTCTTTGTATAATCACTGGTCCATCTCCAATATCCTCGCCTATGCGAACAAACAAGAAGAGATCTGCATCGAGACTATCGCACCGAGTTACGGGCACGTCCGCACGGCTGGTGAACAAAGTGAGTGCCAAAAATTACATAATATCGTGCTTCCTCGTAATCGTGCGACGAACGGCGGTCTGCGACTCTTCCCCCCTCCCCCCTTCTCCCGCGTCGTAAAATCGATCTGCCATCGAGTGACAGGTTAACCTCCAATTCGGTCACCGCGAGGGAGAGTCATCGTCTCTCTCTTTCTCTTTTATTCTCTTATCTCGCGCCGTTCGCGAAGTGTACAACCGTTGCCGAATCGGTGGTTGCCACAGTGTGTGACCTCGTCGCTTTTCCCGGACACGTCCTCTCTCTCTCTCTTTGTATAATCACTGGTCCATCTCCAATATCCTCGCCTATGCGAACAAACAAGAAGAGATCTGCATCGAGACTATCGCACCGAGTTACGGGCACGTCCGCACGGCTGGTGAACAAAGTGAGTGCCAAAAATTACATAATATCGTGCTTCCTCGTAATCGTGCGACGAACGGCGGTCTGCGACTCTTCCCCCCTCCCCCCTTCTCCCGCGTCGTAAAATCGATCTGCCATCGAGTGACAGGTTAACCTCCAATTCGGTCACCGCGAGGGAGAGTCATCGTCTCTCTCGTCGCCGGTTCATCGTCGCCTGTTTTCGTCTGCATGATTTTACACGTACTCGATCTTTCGACCCGAAATGCCAAACCGCGCTCTTTTTATCGCGCGAATGCTTTCTATTTCTTTTTTTTTTTTTTTTTTTTTTTTTTTTTTTTTTTTTTTTTAAAGAAACCTTTTTTAAAATTTTTAGTTGGTAAGAGATCTTTATGGATGAAAGAATTTTAACGGAAACTGCTCTGAAACATTTGGAAGGAGCCTTCGGATAGAGCAAGTGATTCCAATAAAGAGCGAAGCTCTCGAAATAGCGGTTCGGAATAAATTTTGATCCTAGTATTGCACGGATTAAAGGGAAGCCCGAACGAGTTAAAGTAAACGCGTGTTCAAAAATGTGTGCGTATACACGATCATATCGTCTTGAAACATATGCCGCGGTGCACGTTACCCTCCGGGTCGACCACTTGTTTGTCGCCTCCGCTCGGTTTCTCGAATATCATGTCGCTCGTGATCGTTACGTGGAAATATATTTTGCTCTCGGCGGGAGAATTTAGATTACACGAACCTCGGAGTATATAGAGGAATAACTAACGTTATTATCATTAGTATTACTGTATTATTATTATTGCAATCATTTGTTATTATTATTATCATCGTTATTATCACAACATGATACTGTGTCATAACGTTATTACATAATTTTGGAGCGTTATTATTATCATCACGATTATATTTGCTGTTATATCGCTACAAAGAGAGAAAATTACTATTATTTTCGTTAAAAAGGGAAACTTTGTTTCCCCATTTTTCAATGTATTACCATTGCAACGAGAGAAATATCTGGAGTAATGCCGGAATAAATACTCTTAATCAGAGAATGCAAAACAAAAATCAAAAGTGAGTTAATGTTCTATATATAAAGTACATAAATTTAAAATATTAAAGGGAAGCTGCAATATAATCACATTTAACGCGCGCCCATATTGCTGCGTAATGTACACTATAAAAAAAATTATGTAAACGCGTATTTATTGTTTATGTAATTTTAGAACATTTTTTTATAATGATGCTAAAATACATTGTACATTATTTTTCTCGTAGAGATATATGTATATCATTGATTTGACAAATTATCTTTCATAGTTTATACAGAGAATGTTCTTGATTTCTTTCGTTTGTATAATTTCATACGTCATCATTAATAACAGATAAGTGTAAAAAAATTTGAAATAATTAAATTAATATTTAATTAATTTAGTTAATAATAAGAGATATCATTGTTGATTTGACAAATTATTTTTCATAATTTATACAGAGAAGATGTCTTTATTTTCTTTCGCTTTTACAATTTCATACGTCATTTACAATTTTCGATACAACCACGATTTAATTCTTTAACTGCGACATTACAAAGCGCGAATCCGTTCAACTGTGCACGGAATTATCTGCTAATCGATACCATCTGTAAATAATTTTTAACACTAAAGATTCTGGCTAGCACCTGGCTATTTTTAACGCCATATATTATTAAGTTAGATCAATTTATACTAAAGAACGAAAGATGTGAAGTGGCTTTCTAGGGGAGCTGCACGCAGTTAAGAGATTAAAATTCCATTAAACTGTAGTTTACTCGCAAAATAGATTTGTCTAACATCACTCGTGCTACCGAATGGCTACGTTATTTCGCCGGCGTGTTGCTTTGACAGCAGATCGACAGACGTAAACAGCCGAGCGTGTACGTGATTTGCATATCTGTTTGCGTTTCTCTTCCTCTTTCTTCTTCTCTCTCTCTCTCTCTTTCTCTCTCTCTCGCGTTTTGTCGCTTACCTCGCTCTTGGCTCTGACCTTAATTTACGGTCCGTGGCCGCCGACGTGGAAGGCTCATTCGCGCCAACGAGCGAGCGAGCGAGCTTTTCGACGTGCTCGCACACCTGTCGACGTTATTTATCGACGCGCCTAAATCCGTCGCGTCGAAACGACGGATGTACGTCGACGTGTATACCGCATATATACATCGTACGCATACTCGATATTATCGTTACTGCTGCAGCTATGCTATAGCTCGTCGATACCGCCGATAAATCAGACCGCGATGTTTTATATTCGAGGCTTCTATTTATGCCAAAGTGGTATATTCGGGGAAATATGGGGAATATACGGCCTGACCATAATTATCGGTGTTCCTTTGTTATAGGTATATGTTTTATATACGTTGAGTTTCGCCCACCTGAAAAATCGATATTTCCTAAACCTATTTTGCGTGGAAGATTCTTGCTCGAAATATACGACACACACTTCTGAGATTTTAATAATTGGAAAAATATGAAAAGAAATTTTTTTTTATGTAATAAATCTTTTGTAAGATATGTGCTTAATAATAAGAAAATAATTTTTAATTTAATGTTTTTTAGTATTAAAAGTGGAAGTAGGTATATTAAACTTTTGGAATATAAATAGATAAGATAACAATTTTCGGTCACATATAAATGAAATTAATTATAACATTTGATTTGTAATATGAAAATATTTTAAAACTAAAGAAAATTTAATTATATCACAGTTAATTATACATTCTATTGCATATGTAATGATAAGATATTAAATATATATCTGTTTCCTGTGCATATATAATTGATATAGTTTACATGACAAAGACACAAAGTTCACGAATATCACGTAGATATTCTGCGCGGAGAAATCGTGGAATAATTTTGTAGATGGCATAGCTTTGCTTTATTTGACGAAAGAATAATTTATTCGGTCGTGTATGTCCGAGCGAATCGCGGTATCGATCTCTACCTCTCACTTATCATACCCGCATGAGGCAACAGTAATACAGAAAAAAATTAATAAAATATACGAGCGTATGCTTTTGTTTCAATTATTCCGATTTCAATACAGTTGAAATATGATGCATTATATATATAATTGCACTTGTGTGCAATGAAATTAGAATTAATCACGGAGTGCGAAAACGTCCCAACTCGTCCCAATCTCGCCTGTCAATACAATTGAAACTTTATTTAATAAACGTTCTTAATAAAAAAAAATCAAATATCTGTTCCTGGATTAAAAGGGGGACAAATAGAAAAACTGGAAAATATGTACGCGATGTTATGTCTAGCCGTCAAGTTAACAATAAGTAGAATGGAAATTATTTCAATTAATAATTTTATTTTAATAGATTTTTGGAAACTTAAATTTTATTTAAATGAATTAATATATATTTTAAAGCTCCTTTGATAAAATTTATTCGTACATAAGGATTTCAGTCAGTTTATAATTGGCAGTAAAAAATATCGAATTTATACTAATTGTTATCATATCATAATTAAAGTCATGAAAGTGCACGCGGAATTCTCATTATCGTGGTAACAGCACGCTAGCGTAGGAAATCCGCACACAAACGATATTGCCATTTTATTAAAATCATGTTTGGCGATAATAAACGCGCCGCGTGTCGTTCATTTCTGCGAAACAAGGAATGTTCAGCAACGGTCGAACGACCGTTAGTCGTACTCGTTAGTAGTTTACTCGCCGTGTTTACCGCCACGATAACGCGTGTTTTACCTCGCACGTACCGCTCATCGATTATTCGCCACCATTCACTCGCGAATCGCGCGGTTTCACGCTTTATTTGCTTCGAGGCTGTCTTCTTTTATTTAATGATCGGTATTGTAATAAGTAGCAAAAATATAAAGCTTGATAGTTGATATACATATACGCACAACTGAACCTGCGTGAAGTTAGCACCCCATTTTTGAAATTTTAAAATTCTAAAGGTTGTTCCAGGTTGTTCTAGACTTGTTCTAAATTGTTCCAAAACATCAAATTTATATTATAAAAATTTTCGCGGAAAATTAAAAAATACAATTTTTTGACCTAGGCACCCCATTTTTCAAAAATCGAACTTTTCAAGATTGTTCCATGTTGTTCTAGTTGTTCTAAACATTGTTCCAAAGTATTAGTTTGATCGGTTAAAAACTTTAAAAGATATTGAAAAAACAAGAATTTAAGAAAAAAACATTTTTGGCCATTTTCTCATAAACAAAATTAAAATTTCAGAAATGGGGTGCTAACTTCACGCAGGTCACAACTGAATCTCTTATTCGAATCTGTGCTTATTATTTATTTAAAAAAATCGAGTGAAGTAGATTACGAATTGACAGAATACTAGTTTATAAAATGATGTTAAAATAAATATAATGATCTACTTTTGAATTAAATTGAAATTAACAATTTTTAAATATACATATATTTTACATGTGGGACTTTAATTATATTTATTTTGCGATACATATTGTAGTAGTTTTATATTTTGTATTTTTGGAGGGATGGAAATAGGCGCAGATTTAAAGGAGTGTACCAAAAATTTTGTCCGGTTGCAACGTGCTGCCATCTCGTGTTTTCCGCGTTTCCCTCCCCATATCATGACCCCATCGAACGAGGCCACGCGTGTTCGGGCATTCGTTCATCGAAGAAATGCTTGGCAAATGAGCCGTTCTTTCTTTTGCATTAGACCGAGAGATCCCATCCCCCTTACGCTGAAAGATTCTTTTATCTTATATATGTGAATTGTGTGTCATGTATATCTTTATTTATGAATCTAACCACCAATGCGGATTTTAAACCCGATTCTTTACAAAGAACAATCGTTATTTTTCTGCATTCAATTTTTGTCTTTAATTCTTTTATATTCAATGCAGTGGTCTACTTTTAAATAAATGTGAATTTTAGGAGAGATATGTTGATAATAAAGTATAAATCGAGCTCCACTTGTAATTTGTACATATATTAAATAAATAATATTATGCAAATAACTTATGTAGAAGTGAGAAAAATGAATGAAACTAGATATAGCATATTTGAGATAGATTATCTTGCTGAATTAATTCATTCAGCATATCATTCAGACAGATCAGATTTCAATAAAATGACATATTACATATTACATATGGAGAAATTATAACAATCTAAATATTTTTTCCTTGGTGCAGAGCAATTTTTGCACAAATAAAAGTCGAAATTATTCAAAATGATTAAAAGAGAGAACTTTGATTTAAAAGCATCGTTTTAATATAATTAAGTATAGCACTATTAAAAAATTTTGTTTCTGAATAAAATTTTTCTAAATTTCTACTCTCTTTTACTTCTCTGTCTTTCTTCTCTCTCTTTTTCTCTCTTTCTAGTCACTAGATTATAATTTATTAATTCTTACAACGTAATAAAATAAAACAAAGAGTGTGGATAACACATTTTTTTATAATCATGTATTTATTCTTCATTGAGATGGATGATTCTTATAAGGGGAAGGGGTTAAAGCTCGGATCCGTCGAAGTCCAAGGTGATCGGCGTTCTCCGATCTGAGAATTTCACCTTCTGGCTCGTGACGTAGGGAGAGAGAGTCAAGTTTTGCTCTCTCGTAACGCAACGCGAGAGATAGGTGATGGCGAAGTCGAGGCGTGGTGGCGAAGTATTGATCGCCACCACGAGCGTGGCGCGATTTCCTCCTAGTCCCTCTTTGCAGCCCCCCCGACCGACCGACCGACCGACGTCATCCGCCGTTTAAACCCCTCGCCACCCCCGACTGCCCCACCTGCTCGTCCCTCGACGCCGCCATCCCCTACCAAATCCTTTCTATCTCTGTCTTTTTCCCCTCCACGTATCTGCGTTTTCTTCATCTTCACCGTCCTCGACGGCATTCGATGTCGAAATGACGAAGCGAACGTTTCCGCCTGAATGATCACGCGCGTCGGTACTTTAACCCTTTCGACAATTTTTATTTATTTAAAGCATAATCTGGTTTTGCCAACGAGTTGTTTGTGCTCGACTGTAAAGACTTCAGGAATTTTTAAGACCTTGTGATGGATGTATAATATTGATCGAAAGCATCTTCGCAGAAAATGATTTACTCAAAACATTTTTCTTTGTAACATTATGTTTTCTATATTTATGGATATCTGGACTTTTGTGTTTCGTATTTTTGGAGTAAATTGAAAATATTAAGAATCTTTTAAGAATTTTGAGGCAATTTGGAAAGAAAACTTATACATTTTTAAATTATTTGATAAATAAAATATCATGTTAAAAATTATGATTATATGAGAATATATATATATAAATTTTAAAATTGGGTAGAGCTAAATTAGATTACTATTAAATTAATTATATATAACAATATTTCAAATCTGCTTGCACTATGTTTTTTAGAATCGTTTGTAGCTGATCGTAGTAATTTTTTTATTTGTAATTATGCGGTTTAAAAATTACTGTATTTATATTTTTAATTGATTAAAAATAACCGGACTACAAATAAAAAGAAAATTATAGACACCTTAAATGAGTAGAGACAATTCTAAAAAATCCAAGCAACGATAACAGATATTTTTTCAAAATGCTATATTTTTTATAGTTTTGACTACGAACGAATTTATTGTTATTACAAATTACTGTGAACGAAATAGTATTATTTTCTGCATTGAAGACTTTATTTAAAAGCAGATGCTAAGTTTATGATCGTTGTATCAATTAAATATGAATCTCTCTAACAAAAACGTAATTAATTTCTTAATGACCAACGAGAACAAAATAAATATTTTTAATGCTATGAAACTTCTCCGTACGTAATGTGCGATGTAATTATAATATAAACATATGAACGACGAGGCATTTAAACATTTGTCAAGGAGCTATCATTAAATTAGTTACAAAGTGGCTTATAATGACATCATACCGAAATCGGTCAACAACCGAAATCTTGTTTCATGAACGAGAAACCTCGTTTTGAGATTAACCCTTAACTATTCGGCGCCAAAAGCTATCAATCCCAAAAGCGCGCATACTTAATTGGAACTGGATTAATAGCCACGCGATGTAGTGCTTATTAAAGTCCTTTTGTTTCTACTTGTGTACACGTTATATATAAACTTTTGAGTATGCATTATATGAAAATCGTAATTATTATAATTTATGTTGCGTGAATAATTTATTAAGCATACAAACAATTATAATTTTTCAAAATTTTTATACATATATAAATATCCACTAGAGTATCTTCTAAAATATATAATTTTTAATTTATAATACATTGTTTTTTTTTGTCAATATTCCTTCTAAAGTATAGTTTTTTTTCGACAATATATATATGCTGTTTTTATCGTTGATAAGAGAACCCATCATTATTTCAAGTTTTTTTTTTTAAAGTTTTCCTGCTTTATATCGTGATATAAATAATTTTAATTATAATAAGAGAGAGAAAATTAAATATAAAGGAGGAGATGTATAATTTGCAATTTATTGATAACACTAAATGTGTTAAAATGTGTTTTTATGTACTCTTATAAAGTCTATATTGTCGACAGATAAAATTACTCTAATTATTCTCTCTTCTCTTCTCACATACTTTGCAACGAAATTACGCTGAAACAGAAATTGTTGTTATTCTTTTCTAAGATTCTTATACGACATGCGATCGTATTAATCCTCGCCTAGCTACCGTGCTTTTAATCACATCTCAAGATTGAAAGATCACGCGACGAAAACATCTGAGGAACTATATACGCGACTTACGATATCTCTCTTTCGCGCAAGAATTTTAATTTCGCAGGAACATTTGATATGAAAAAAATATAAAGATTAAACGGAAGGATAATGATGACAAGTCTAAAATCATTAATAACTCTGCCAATTAATTGACGCTCGACTACCTTATTACACGCCATTGTTATCTCACATTCGCGGCGTATGATTAATTTATGCTTTTATCGCGTGCAATTTTATTTGCTGAAAGAGAGAGAGAGAGAGCTTTTTTATGCATTCATCTCTACATTTTTATACACGTTTTACATAGAACCATATAAATTATAAATGATAATGCCGATGTCCGGGATCGCTGGATTGCTTTTTAGACGTTGCATATCCTGCAATTTCCTAAATCTTCTTCTCGGATTACATTGGTTTATATTCAACATCTTATCAACGATATACATATACTTTTCTTTTATATTATAAATAGAAATTAAAAATATAAAAGTAAAATATTTTTAAATTTATACTAGAAATTGAAATAGACGCGTAGTTAATTATTCAATTATGAAAACTTAAAAGCGCACAATAAAACAGAGAAAAAAACATTAATATTAGCTATTAGCAATTTATTTCTCATGAATGGCACCAGTATTTTAAATGAATAATGATTGATTATTCGAAGAAAAATTTTGGAAAAGAGAAAGTATAGTAGAGAGTTAGAGAAAAAAAGAAATATAATTAAATAATATATTGCATAGTATAATAATTTTTATAAAATCTGTGCTATAGTATACATGTATATAAATAAAAATGAACCTAAGAGAGATTAATCTCTCTCTTTCTTCTAGCTTATTAATAATTTATTGTATAATATAATACATAACAAATAATGAACATAAAAATTCATTTAATATATATCTTTTACATGATTTTATACACATATTAATATCCGATGAAGTTATTTATTACGTTAATTAGCACATTAATCTATCAAAACATTTATGGTATGAAATATAAGTTATTTTGAGAGAGAAATTTGAATATTCTTTCGCATGTCATTATTATGTTGATAATGTCAAATTCAGCATGTGTCATTTTACATTGATATTATTATCCGATACGTGCGCGATGGCTCTTATATTCCATTCCCCAAACTTTTTGGGTGCGTATATCGCTTGTCGCGGTAATCCAATGTCGCGGTCGTGACCGCCACCGACAGCGAATCTATTTCTGTAAATTTCGCGGCGGATAACGAAGGGCGAAGAAGACGAGAGCTGAGCGAACGCGGGAACGTGACACCGCTTCTCTCCGCCTCTCGCTCGGTAGCTTATGCCTCCTTGGCTTATAAATTTCTCCCGGGGGTGCACTCCCTCATCTTTCTCTAGCCTGTTCTTCGCTTTCGTCTGGTTTTATCCTCGCGGTCCAGGACATCTTCCGTCAGGTTTCGCCTATTAAATTTGCGCGCTTCGCGGACATCTTCGCGCGTTGCTACTTAAAGATTCCTCCCACGAACAAAGTGGAAGCTTCCATAAAAATTTTACGCTTGCTGCCTCCGAGAGATTTCGCGGCTTTTTTCTTGCTCTCACAGCTTCCACTTTCTTTTCCTTGTCTTCCTGTTTTTCACTTCTTTCTATTCTTCCGATAAAAATCTTTGTCGTTCGATGAGATCGCAAGTGTAGAATCTTTCTTGATATACGTCGTCTTACTTAGAGAAACGTTGATTTCGTGTATGGGATAGATGGTTAATTATCGAGATCGATTAATTGCCTCCTCTGCCTCATTTGCATGTATGCTTTTCGTATTTAACGTTGCGATCGATGCGGTTAATTATGTTCAAACATTCGGTAGATTAAGTAAGCTCGTAAATAAATATTTGTTTGTAAAGCTCTATTGCGGAGATGAAATTGACGTATCCTTTCGTGAAAGCTCATAAATAATTAAGAAATTTGATTTTATTTTTAATAGTTTTATAGTTTTGGCTGTTAAAGAAAATACCTCAAGAGAAACTGAAACATTAAATTCACGCATAATGTTTCTAGGTCTCATTCGTGAAAATTTTTTAAAATACTAAGCGATTTTCGGAACATCCAACAAAATACCTAAATAATATCTAAATAATTGTTAGCTTAACCGCATCGATTAAGTGATTGTTTAACTGCATTTCTCGAGTTTGTCGCTCTATATATTGATTTTCAGTCCTGCTGCTTTAAGTCAAAGCCTTTCTTTGGGAGGTGAATTTGTCGGTGGTATTCGAACGATGTCAAGCCGAAACGACATCAGCCTGAAGATCTGTGATTGCATTCTAAGGACGGTTAGGAACCAAGTCCTTTATTGCTTCCTAAACTGTCACGACGTCTTGTATAAGCCAGATGTTTACGAAATTCCGAATCGATTTTAATTTCAATTAATTCCATGCCATATTGAGAGATTTGAAAACTGTTATATAAAATATAAATTTTTGTTTATTAAAGTTAAAATATATATATTCTCGTTTTGCAATACACACGAGAGCATTTCATAATTCCATTTGAATAGAGATGTATAATGAGTGTGTTGTTACGGGAGAAAAAAGGGGACATAAAACAACGGATAGTCCCGACGAGATGGTCCCGGGAGTATGATCTGTCAAAAATTGGATAAACAGGGGTTGGCACGTGGTCGCAGATAAGTCGGCGAGCATCGAAAAAAGCTAGAAGATGGCAGCGATAGGCGCGTTGCATTACTGGTGGTTGGCAGGTCAATTTTATATTGCAATAGACATTGCAGGAAGAGAAAGAGAGAGAAATTTGTTGTGGCGATTGTTGCAGACTTGTCAGCGATAATATAGACGACTGTCATGGTCATTGGTTCGGAATAGATTTGGGACAATTGTCGGTTGTTGATAATCTTTGAAGCTAGAAAGGGAGTTAATTGAAAAATGGAAAATAATTCTTTGAAGATTATATAATATTTATACGCGAGATCGTTAAGAAATAAAAAAATAATATATATAGAATTTTATCATGCATTTTCAAAATTGGTGATTTTTTTAGATTTAATTGTTCTTGCTTGAAAGAGAGATTGAAAACAGTTTTTTATTTGTTTTTTCCAATTATTTATTTTTTATTTATTTCAGCAAACAAAATCAGATTCAGAATTTAGATAACATTTATATAAAATAAAATCTAATTATTTTTTTATATCTTTGTTAATTTGATAAAAAATAAAAAAAAAAAAAAAAACGAAAATTGACAAAATTAACAAAAAACTCCGAAATATGAATAATTGAGAACAATAAAATAGGCATTAGGAGCCAGCGCAATGTTTAAAGCGCAAATAAATTTATTAAGGAATAAATAATATAATAGACGCGATTATTGTATTAGTGCGTCTATTGTATTATTTATTATTTAATAAATTTGTTTGTGCTCTAGATACTGCGCTGGCTCCTAATGCCTATTTTATTGTTCTTAATTATTAAAAAATAAAAGCTGAATGTCTTTTAAACATCGTGCAAAATAATATATGAATAGCAGTAGCATTTTATATTTTATCTTGAAAATTATTTAAGCGCTAAAGGCTATTCAAAATAATGAAATCTTCTAACTTTGTTGATTAACTTTTCTGTTAGCGAATATTAGCTGGCGATTTGTTTGCTAGGCCAATGCGAAGGCTCGAACAATGCAAAAACGGTGAGATGTTATACCGAGCCGAACTTTGTACGTGCTTTTGAGTTTCGTGGTAAAGTAACTCGATGGAACTTCTCTGCCGTTTCCCTTGCAAGATCTTTTACGCCATTTTGTTAGAATCTTGTCTGGGTCTTTCTGAGGATCTTGAACAAGGCGCGTTGTTCAACGTCTGGTGTTATCTTAATGCCTTATGCATGAGAATTATTATATTAAAAATATTATTTATGTATATTTGATTAAACATAATTATATAATTATGATAAAAAATATGAAATATTATTTATCTGCATATATTTATTTTATGCGTTAATAATATTTCTAAAGAGAGGATGAAGCATTTATTTAGTGTATTTATGTTTTAACTATCTAGACAACACGAATGGCTAAGAATCGTAAAAATTAATGATTAACAGAATCTGAAACGTGCGTATATACAATTTTAAATATTTTCAAACATTTTAAAAGTGTGAAAAAATCTTCAAGATTGAAGTAAACTAGATATCTTTATACCTACGTTACGTTTGTATTATAATATATATGCCATTATATTTTTTTAAGTCATTCTTTTGTTTCTTGCTCCGAATTTATGTGTATGTGTGTATTCTTAATATGTGGTTTTTATTATCTTTATTATGTCTGCTGCATTTCCGGATTTTTTTTTTGAGTGTTATACCGGAAGAAAACAAATTTTTCTTTTTTTCGTCGTCTTCCCTGTTATTTATTATGCTCTTACTTGACGTATTCTTCTTCACGAAGTGGATTAAAATGATGGCGATGCGACGACTCTCTCAAAACAAGAGAGATAAGATTCTCGCGTGCCATTTTATTAAAATCTCGAGGCGTCGGACGCGAGTAAATCATCTTCTCGAAGTCGAAACAGTCGTAAAACAAGAGACGAATGAGTCGCGTCGCGTCGCGCATTTAATCAACGAATGTGGAAAATTAAAAATCCTTAGACCAATATTTTTTAACCAAAATTTCTTTCACATTCTATGTCTCTTAATACTAATGCATATACGTTGTTAACTATTATAAATTAATATATTTATTAATAATATATGTAGATTATTGAAAAATACAAAACATTTCTATTTATTTCAAAAATTAAATTTTTTATTGATATTAAAAAAAATAACTTATTAAAATTTTTATATGCAATAATTTTACGATGTATGTATTTCAAATTATAAAAGTTGGGGAACATTGCGTTATGTGGAATAAACTCAGATTTCAATGGAAAACAGCTAATAATATTTCAAAAAAATGTATTCTCTATTTTGTTGGTTATTTGATGCTTTTAGAATTGCGTTCAAAAACATTACTGGAATATCTCGAATCTATTACCATAATTTTCTCAAGATATATTTCGTGAAAATGTTATTTCTTCTTAGGAAAATATTCGATGACGTCTGGATTTTTTTTATAACCTTTTAGTTTTAAATTATTTTGATTCTTTATTTAACTTTTTTAAGTTGAAATATTAATGGTTCAATTAAATTTTGTTAAAGCGAGACTAATTGGAAATGAACTGGAAAATAAGATTTTTTTTAGATCGTTATTGAAGCAACAACTATTTAAATTCTTGACATTTACTTTCAGAGAGAATCCAATATCTCTATCATAAATATCTAATCCATAAGAATATTTTTTTATCTCGCGTTTCTTCGGAGTTCTCAAAGCGTATTTTTAAAATGTATGTTGAATATCCATCTTTCACGGGTCCACACTCTATTTACGAATCCGTCTCCCCCGACCACGAAAGGGTTGAACTCACAGACTCACTTTATCCATATTTAAATATCTTTCGCCCCTTTGCTCGTATCATTCCACTGAGCTTTCCCAGCGAGTAATCGCAATTCTGGGATTTTACAGGATTTGTCGCATCCTACGCGCTTCTGTCCCGTTTCATGTGCAGCGTATTTTATCATGAATACGATACCGAAATTTCATACGACTATTGACCAAGAGATATCGGAGAAGTTATAATAATAATTCTGATGTTTTTCTTAAATTTTTAACATCGAAATAATACATGAAAATATATATGTAATTATATTGCAAACATTTTAATAATTATCATAAAAATATAATTAATCATTTAATGTAATACTATAAGTTTTTAATACAGAGGAATTAATAATATTCCGTTTGTAGTATATGAGAAATATTTGAGTATACGTATATGTCTCTCAGGAATATTGAAAACACTTATGGTGGATCTTAGAATTGTTTATTTGTTACTTTTTGATTAAGAAGTGGATGCGTCAGGTAATTTATCTACATATATTTGATAACACACGGCGAAGATTGGAATTCGAGAAACTATCGATCGACCTATCTCTATCACATATAAGATTCTAATGGCAATTAGCAAGCGTGCGAATCACGTTCTCGCCGCAGCTTGCGATTAATTCTCTGCGCCGTCTTATCAAAACGTTGCCGTTGTCTGCGCGGTTAATTTACATGCTACGCCAGAGTAGATGATCGAACTTCACTTTTTACAGAAAAATAAGAATTTTAAGTAATAACATCTTCAAATAATGTTTTATGCAAGTAAAATGGAACAAATTCTTTTTTTATTTATTTTTCTATTAGTCCTATATTAACATATATTTATGAAATTTTTGATAAAGATAATAGCTACGTTTAAAATTGAAGCATTTTTTAAAATTTTTCTCACAGTTATAACACGACGAAAGTAATCGTTTTAAAATTATTTTTTAATGACAGCTTTTTTGTATAAACAAAATCTGTTTAAAATTGAGCGAAAGCGTTGCTATTGATAACTATGCTCCTTAATCAGCTAGCGAAAAAGTCGCCGTCTCTTATTAACGTAATAGAGATAATTTTTATCACTACTTTTATCATTTTATTGCTGAAAACCGTTGAACAGATGTGTTTGTTCGATTTTCATAATTGATCATATATCAAACAAGGGAAACGGTGATACGAGGGAGAAAAAGAATACGAGCAGCGTCGAACTCAATTTGCACGATATATGCTCGAGTTTCGCCGAGAGATACTCCCTTTTTATTCGGTGCTTCTCGTCCTTTCAGTAGCCTCCGTCCTCGTTCCCGCGCATCCCTCTACGTCGCTTTCAATTAGACTGCATCGTGAACGGTCGAGGGGCACGATGCGACTGTAGGACGAAGAGAAGGGCTCTTCGGGACCACTCCTCTTCTCCCGATGGAGTCATTCGTTCGTTCGTGGAATCGGAAATTCGCGGGGAAATCGCGTCCCGCGAAAACAACCGTGTCCCCGCGGATTTGCAAAAGCCATGTAGGGCAAAAGAGGATTTTTGCATGTTTCACGTTTAGTGTAAAAATTGGTTGTTCGATTTTCATCTCGAAATTCACGATCTTTTTATTTGACGGAAATAAAACACAGAATCGATCAAATTGCCAGCTGAATGAAAAATATGATTATGAATTTGTAGATCCTTTTCTCCCTTTTTTAAAGATATTGTAAAGTTACAACCATGACGAAATTGTCATCAAATTATTAAATATCTGTTTCAGAATCTATTCTGAATTTATATTGAATTTTACTTCATAAAAATGTCAACTTCTTAATATTAATTTAAGAATTTTAATACAAAGATTAATGTGTAAAAGAAAAATATTTTTTCTCTATAAGAATTTTTTATGTGTGATAAATGAAAGATATTTTTACGTATATCTTTTGAGATAGAAAGAGATGTTTTCATCCCTCCGTCCTATCGTTAAATTTGAAAATACATAGATTCGGCACTATGAAAGGGTTGAGTTGTTCTTGAAATGGGTGTGCCCTTTAGATCCGCGAATGATCCTTGTTAGACCTTTTTCTCATTCGTCCTCTCGTTAGATCACGATCCTCAACATCCAGAATACAAAGGAATGAGCTTTTGTCTTCTCCCTTTAGATCTGTTGTAATTATTTGATTTTAGCGCTCATTCGTTTGTAGAGTGTGTTTCTCGTTAATTTCTATGATTGATGTCTGAATCTCTGTTGCAGGGATCAAGAAAGAGAAACATGGAATCCTTCGTAGCATCGTGAATTGGTGAGTCCTCTTTATCATGCTTATCGCGCGCTCAGAAATTTGTTACTAGTAATTGTATCAAGGCAATTATGCAATTATGTCGTAACATTATATTAGGAACGATAACATTTGAATTTGATTGGCAAATTAAATTGTGAATAACAATAAAAAAATAAAATTAATAGACATATGAATATGTAGTTTTGATATATTCGAAAAATGCAAATTTATTTGATAAATTTATTTGACACATTTTTACAATAGTGAAGTAAATAAAAAAATCAATTAAAATTCTGGAAGGTTGTTAAATGTTGATATATTTTTCGTACTTTATAACAGTTATCGATTAATGCAAAAGCTAATTTCGAATATATCAGCGAATGGATCATTATTGAATGATGCTCCGAACATCCGTGACATAATGCGAAGTAACGTTATCATTTTGCGAGTAATTGTCGACTGACAGGAATTATTAGAAGTGACGCGCGGAAGATCTTGCGGCGACACTTTGTACGTCCTCATTGAGCTTGTAATTAAAGCGCGGGCTTGCATCCCCGTAATGAACCACGGTACATTCATCTTGACGTCATTGGTCGTTATCGCGCGAGCACACGCTTTTCAAAGAAAAAGCTTTCAAAACACCAAAATCGATGTTGCGCGATCTTATACTTTTCTAATTTTTTCAAATTTTATAATTTTTTACATTTATTTGTATAAATTTCTTATTGTATAATTAATTATTTTGTCTCTGGCAGAAAACACATAAGGCTTAATGCATAAGCTCATACTTTGCTAAATTTTTTTCTAATTTCTGAACCGATAATAATATATATTTACAAACTCGCGCATGTCATATATGTATAATAATAGGAATAAAAATTAATTAATTGTTAATTTTTTTACAAGATAATTTTGTATCTCGAGTGAAGCATTTTTTTCGACGATCGATAATTGCGATTGTAAAATTCGTATAATGGATTGGTTTCGTACATTGAACTAATTAATTAATGGAATCATTTCACGAGATCGAGGCATCTCGATTCGTTTCTTAATTAATAGAACTAATCAAGCGCTCGCGAATAAAAAGCGAAAGGTGCTTCGAAGTTCCATGAAACAACGTGTCCGTCTACCTTTAAATTGGATTATTCCTCTTTTATATCCCACTTTCCGTCTTTTTTTTTTAAGTGGACTTGGCCTTTATCACACGCGGCCGTTCCTAATTAGCTAACACAATCGCATTGATTGAATCAGCGACAGCGACGTTTATTTTTTTATCGTTTTTGCTTTATATCAAAAAGAAGTTCTATTATAATTTTTTTTCAACGTTTTGTACTGTTTAATTACTGAAAAGTGCATAGGTTATATCGGAAGATTATCGGTATTAATCAGAATAATTAGAAATTATTAATGATTATTATTTTAATAGTTATCTGATTATTTAATGAAAAATATAATATTCAGAAAATATGATCATTTTGTACTGCGATATCATAATTACTTTAATTAATTCTACTGGTAACGTTCGTAATTGAAAATCGCGTAATTGTGTAAATAATATCTTTATTTATTATTAATTATTAAAAGAACTCTTTATTTGGAAAAATATTTTAAAGTGAGAGATTATATCAGAATTATTGTGAAGATAATTATGATTGTATATTACAAATATTATCCTTATTTTATTTTTATAATTATACTTTAACAACATCAAATTTTTTGACATTTAATTTTTATTGTGATACATTTTCTAATAATAATATTATAATTATATATTTATTATTGAAAAATGATGAACTGAAAATACAACAATTATCTTTATTCATGTTACATTTTTATCTGAAAATCGGGTTGGTACCAATTCTTGAACGATTAAAATCTTCTCGTATTATTATAAATTTAGATTTCCAATTATTTTGTTAATTTTTAATTATTACCAAAAAAATTTATATATAATTTACTGAATGAAAACATCTCTTATATTTATAAAAATCGCACAAAATCATGTCTTTTTTAATTGTTGAAAAATGCAGCGCGACGCGGATGGGCCATTAGCCTGCGTTTCTTCAGGGCCGAGAAGAAGAGTTCTCGCGCAAGCGCAAACCCGTGCCGACCGTAATGGGAATGGTTATGGATTTTCGGGCTCCGCGACCTTCGCGTGTCGACCCACACGTTCCTCCTCGCGCTCTGCATATTGTCACTGGCGTTGCTCGAAACGCCGGGGCACATCACCTCGCGAAAAACCCCCGGCGCTTCCGCTCGAATGAGCGGTCTCTTTCGCTCCTCGTGGTAGGTTCAGCCAATCGCACGGTCTATTCTCGGACCTATTTCACCATTGATCGGACCAATTTTAACCCCCGAAACGATAGCTGTTTTCGTGACAGAGTACGCCTCGTATAATGATATAATGAGTACTTCACGATTCGTGAGTTTAATGTTAATTATACTTTTTGCGAATCTGAAGTCCATAGAAAAATATCAATAGTTTTCGAGTTATAGAGTGGCTCAAAAGGAAGAATTCTTCGACAATTTAATTTTAGAAACCAAACAATTTAATTACAAAATGCTATATATTTATTGAAGTAATAATAATTTTGATATTTTTATCAAGAAAACATCTTTTTTGAATTAAGAAATTAAATTAGAAAACTCAATTAAAGAATTTATTATCAGAATCAAAATTACCAGTTGTATGAGATTTAGATTCAAAAACATAATTTTTGACACAGAAATTAAGCGCGATGACTATGCTGCAACTTTAAAATATCGTTATTATAATGTAGCAAATTTGCGTGAATAATTTTCTACAAATTTACCGTATTTTATACTACTTCTCTTTATTACTTCTCTTAAAAGCAATGCCACATTCAGTTATTTAACTGCGTTTAGTTGTTTGCATTTTTACATCGAATTTAAATGACATTCAGTATCAGAAATCTATCATTAATGTTTGTTTTATTTATATAATATTATAATCTCACAAATGACGGACTCAGTTATTCTATTCTATATATAGATAAAAGAAACTATGTTTAACACTTTACAGTAAATAACTAACACTAGAGCTCGTTTGCATATCCCGGTTCTTGAACGTGAGTCAAGAGCGTTGATGAATGAGATCGATGGAATAAAGGCAAAAATGTGAAATATGAAAGAGGGCATTCATATAATAAAGGTTGTGTTTTGTGAAACGACCCTATTTGCACATGCGCGTGACTCTATTGAAATCGAGTTTTTTTTTTCTTCCTCTTTCTGCACATCTACTTTTGTTTTACTTGCTTTATACATTATATATATATATCGAATATCTTGAACAACCTGCATGATGTCAGGAAACGTGTTTACTTGCGATTTACACCGTCCCAACACGCCTCGCTCGTTCGCCCTTTGCTTTGCTTTGCGATGCAATGTTTGATCTGCTTTCATCGCAACATGTTATTTCCCTTTATACTGAACATTTCGTTCGCTCACGGTGTCGTATTATTGATGACTCGTAGCCATCTCCCAGGAAGACGAAGTGCCCGACGCGATAACGTAGACAAATGGCGGAATTGCAGTGGAGGAAAGTTGGGGAATATTAAGTAACTACTAGGGGCAAATCTGACCCTAACACACTTGTTTCGGAAAGTTTCAAGAAGTACGGGGGAAAGCTTGTTTTTAGTTTATTATCCTTTTAGTGACTTGTCATAACTTTGCGGCTATTTTTTTATTTGTTACGAAAATATAAACGACAAAAAGTTTTTAGTCTGCTTTTCAACTTGTTAACATTTTTATCAAAGTTCTATCATTATAGTGAGTATTTTATAAATTCCAACAAAGAGATATAAAAAGTTTGTTTTATTTTCGAACCTCGTACATTCAACTATGATGATGATACACTTTTCTAGAGCTCTTACAGACGCGCGCGCGATCAAAATTTATAAAATAGCGATCTATAAGATTCCCTTACATCTTGATAGCTCGAGAAATTGTATCTCGGATTGTATCTCTCGTCGTGGAAGTTGCACGGACACGTACTGAATCGTGGATACGTTCTTGCGACTTCGCGGGTATGATTGACACTGCCGGTCGGGTGGTTTTCTTTCCGGAGGGTTTGATGGGACTTTATAAACGGTCCGAGCACTTCTGGAACAGCTATCGCCCGTAAATACCCTCTGGGGCCGCATCACTTCGGAGTCTCATGAACTCCAAAGTCTTGTAATGACTTCGCTCGCACGACATCGACGAGAATCGGCTCACTCTCTCTCGGGAGTGTTCCTGAGGGAAACACGCTTGGTTTGCGACATGATGAAATCAAAGGTGATAAGAATCGATAGCGAGAAAGACGGTTTTCGTCGTCGTCGTTGCCTCTTCTTTCAAGATTGTTTGTTGAAAAAATTGAAATTGAAATAGTAAAATAATCGGAGGCATTACAAAGAGATAGTATGAATGCGTTGGAGGAAGAAAGGCTGACGTGAAAAAATGCCCATTGGACGGCATTCATTCACTGAGAATCCTATTGCGCTCGGCTCGCGTCCATTTTTATCGACGCTGTAATGGCATGTCATTCTAATCTTTGTATCGAGTCGTCACCACCGTTGTTCACGGTAGTGATGATGACTCGATCATACCCCGTGGTTTATACCACCATAAAATATCAAAAAGTATTAAATATTTTGATTCTCATCGTTGATTAGAAATGCATATTTTATTACATGTTCAATTTTTATATTTCTAGAAATGCATTTTTAATAATTTCTACAATTGATCGAAAATACACAACAATGTATTTTGTTCGCATTTTATCGAAGTATATAACCGCTAAAGGGTTGAGTATCCAACAATATCGCGGTTCATTCTGCTATCTATCATCTCTATAATTTTTCTCTCTTTCTTTGTCGCTCTGAGCAAAAACATGAAGTCGCATCTGGCGAAGTGTCGGGAATTTTTCTCACGAGCGCGGAAGCAGTCGAGCGTGCGGATCGAAGGTGTCTGCAAGTACATTCGCGGAGTGCATTCGGTGGATGGCAGGTGCAAAGGGGTGGGAGGAGGGAGACGGAATTATCTCGCGCGACTCGTATCAGCGTTTCAATTTTCCACGAGTGGCAACGTACATCCGGTGCATGCGCGCGGCTCTCAGTCCATGCTTCGCCCTTGGCGAACCGAGTCTCGTCTCGATCGCACAATCGCGATTCATGGAGCTCGGCGTGGAAGGAGATGTTGTAAAATATGCGGCAATGCACGCCGAAGGAATTGTTGCAATCAGTCTTTACTATCCGATCAGATCGAATTCGAGCAAGAAATCTAATTTGGAATCTTTGGTTGCTAAAATAGAGATGCGTTGAACGTTGACTTATGTAAAAAATAAAATTTAATGCTTTATAAAAGATAAAGTATTTTATCAAAATTAAAAACACACACTAGTAAGCTTTATTAAAACACACACGTTGGACGTCAATATTTATTAAAATTGAAATTTATTAATTTATCGAAACGATTGCTTATTAGAATATATTACAATAAAATGGTAATTCATTAAAATTGATATTAAACATGATGGATTGTACTGTTCTGATCAACAATCCAATTAAAAAAATTTATACAACAATTGTACACAACAATTTTTTCTTTTATAAGAAAATTTTATTGTAGGTATTAAGATTTAATATCTCTGATCATGATTTGCAACGTTTCTATTTATTATTTTTAGCTTATTTCAACTGACTTTTGTTATCTATGTATCTGATCAGAATCAAGTAAAAACGAAAAACAAAGAATTCAATATGCGGCCATGAATATGTTTGATCACTGATACGTCAAGTCGGCTCACATGATTGTCTTTTTTCACTGTCAAGCAAGTTTTACGATTTAGTAGGTCACATGATAGAAACTGAGGACTTCTCAAGTAGATACGCGTGTTTACGCGATATTGCGAGTACATAACGGGAGGAAGTATGTTCTGGTATCGCGATTACGACGATGCTGTATCCGTTTAATGATACTTGTGTGCGTGTATACGTGAAAGCTACACGCCGAGGATGATCCGGCGGTTGAAAGCCAGGCTGCGGTACTCTGCGGCAATGCGCGTCGCCATCTTGCTTTATCGATCTCGTTGCTTACCCTTCGTCCTCGTCCTCTTCAGCTATCCAGCCCTGCCCGTTGTTCGTTCACTCTCCTTCCCAACCTTCGCCGTACAATCCTCTTTCTTTTCTGCTTTTCCTTCTCTCTATGTTTATTCGACCCCCCGCGCATGCCTCTCTTCCGCTTTTGTTCCGTATTTTTTGTCCTCGCAAACGCGCGCGCACGAGCATCATTACATCTTCAGCTGCACCATATTTGTCAAATTGTCGTTCGTAAAAAATTCTATGTGCGTTCGGTATGTAACAAAGAGAATATCATCTGAGAAAAATATTCATTATTTTTTATACTGAAGATAAGCATCTTTTTAGATTTTAATATTAAATATCTGTTTCTTAGTGTCAACAAGAAAAAGTATATGTTAAAATCTTGAAAGTATGTATGTATATAAGTCTAGTTCTTGATTTTATTACCAATGTTCTTAAAATTCAATTCGCGCTGAAAATGTGTATGAAGTTGGCATATCAATTGTCAGCATATCAAAAAAAAAGTGGAGTTCTCTTTGCATACAGCCGAGTTCTATAGTTCCTGATCAATTTTAACAATAGTTCTGGTCATTTAACATAAATCTGAAAGCCTTTAGCTTTCAATTGCTTGCTACTAAAAAAACTGTTACTGTTTATTTCGGAACAATAACCATTTTTCTTAATTTGCAACTGTAGTTTCAGGAGTTGTTCCGAAACATACTATATAAAGAATAGATTAAGGATTAAGATACTATTTGTTTCAATTGATAGTATTCTTTCTCAAAGTATTAGCAGCGATTAAATGCCTTTAACGAAGCCTTTTAACGAAAATTAAAACTAGATAAGGGTAACAAAAATTTATTTATTCCTTATTTAATTTTAATTGGATTATTTTAGTTCTTTTAATTTTGGAATATCAATTATAACGAAAATTACTGAATACGTAATTAAAAGTTTTGTGTCTGTGTTTAATGTTTATATCATCGAATTTATTTTTGATATCCATTAGATTTGATAAATTTCTATGTTTACGGTATTATTAATTTCAAGATTCAACAATTATATTCTTGCTCTTCCAATAATCAATCGTATCCAGTTTTAAAATACTATTTTACTTAGTTCTTCCTCCATTAGTATTCCGTTCAGCTTTCATAAAGCGGGAACATCGTTCGAATCCCTTCGTGCACAAACGCGTCTTTCCAGCGGAAGGATGCCGTTCGCGATTCAAGTCATGCACATTGCGCGCGCTTCATTAATTAATAAACATCCCCTCGTCAACGAAGAACGCAGTCCGGAAGAGCCACTCGGCCGACGATACTCTCTCGCGTGCACTCGTTTGCAATTAATTGTCGCCGCGGTGTACCGCAAGATGAACGTAAATTAATAATAAAGTCTCGCGAGGATGGATCATAATTCCTGTTGAGAAAACGCGGCCAGAACAAACCGCTAATCAGGCAAATTCGCTACACTTATCACTACGCAAAGATAAATAAAGTCTCTTTCAAGGTATATAAAACGAACGAGATTATAATAATTTAATAATTTGAATGTGATTTGAAAATTTAAAATTAATGAATGAAATATTTAATTATTCTATTTAACTATATTTTTTTATTGATTTTAATTTTGACATAGAAAATATTGGAATAAATATTCTTAATAAAATTAAAGAATCTACTGCTATACAGATAACATTTCATGATTTATTTTTACTATGATGATAATAATTACAAGGTAAATGTTTTCTGTCATGGATGAATTTCCTTCAGGAATGGAAATGGATGAAAAGGATTTTAGGAGGTAGCAGAACCCTTGAGGGCCACTCGCGTGATCGCGGAGGAATGTATTAACGATGACTAGTGACTATTATTAACACGATAACGACTTCCATGCGTTGGAAATGGACGCGCAATTACGTGAGCATTTACGAGCGTGAAACTCAATACAAATTGCCTAGGGCAAATCCTACGTAGTTTCCGTAATCGTGAGCGATGAACAATACCTAATTGGTAAATCTGGCCGATGTATAAAGGAACATCACGAGTCTCGCGAATTATCATTCGGCAGAGAAATCAGCTTACGGGAAAATAGCGCACTTGATTTCTTGAAAACACAACACACTAAATTTTTTAAATTATTATTTTATTTTATATATAATTTGAATAATATATAAAATTATTATTTACTCTTTTCAGACCTTTCGTAATATGTATAATTTTTTATAAATCGCATAGGAGAATTGATCTTTTTTTTATCGATAGTGCTATGTGAGTTTCTCTCTTGATGAAAGGACGAGCCAAATATATCGGTTTGGAATCTCGAAGATGAGAAAATATTTAAATTCCCGGGAAAATCGGAAAAGAACACATGAAAAGATACGTAATCGAAAGCTCGACCAAGAGGACCGAGTTTTGCCCGGGCTCAGTGTAACTTGGTAAGCTTCTTATTGTCAACATTCAACGATTCAATTCTATGCTTGAATTTCTAGTCTGGATTCTGTATTACTCAAGATATCCGGGCCCGGGCATAAACATACTTTCATGGCATCCGTATTATCTTTTTAAAAATAGTTTTCACAGCTGTTAATTAACATTGAGAATCAAATGCTGAATATGCTATTAAAGAAATAGAAGGAGCTTTTTTATTATAAAAATATTTTGTGCTTTAAAATAATATCTTAATAAGTCTACTGCGATATTTCAAATTTAATAAGATATTTTATTCTTTAATATTATTTTGAATTTACTTTTTTTATTCAATTTGCTTCTTAAATTTTGCTACAAAAATAGTAAGTTCAAGAAGTTATATTTTTTTGATAGATTAATTTTACATGCCGTACATCTCGCAGGAAAATATTTTAAATTATTTTATTATATTAAAATTACAATGATAATATTGTAATAATAAAATCTTATTATAATAGTAATGTATTATAAATGGATTATAATTAACACAAAACGAAATTTCGTTACATTATTTCTTTGAATGCCACGCTTTCATACGGGGATCATGCGACATCCAATCTCCTCGATTGATATCACGTAGCTTGAAGGGTTTAATGCCAAGGATCATCCATAATAGCGATGTCCGACAGGATCGTTTTCGCCAGACGTAGATCTACCGTTAAATTTCGAGGATATGCGCCTCTCTGCGAGCGAGAACTCGCTTACCGTGATGTAGACCGGTCAAATTGGTAGTTCCCCAAGGACTATCAAGAGGGAGAATGCCAAGGCGTAGTCCGACAGACAGGGAAGGCGGGGGAGGAGGGAGGGGGGAAGGTGGAGGAGAGAAGAGAAGAGAACCCTGCGTAAGGAATCTCCCGTGGCATCCGCCACATCTCACGGTTAACGCGTGTCGACGCGATAGGGATCGTTAGCCGCAGTATACCAGACAATAATAAACAGTAGCCTGCCACCGTCGCCGCCCCCGTCATACCCGAGCGTGTCAATGTCGCCGACATTAACCGACAGGTGGTCCGTGTAATCGCGATACTCGCTCTCTATATCGAAAAACGAATAAGAGTCGCGACACAATTGGTAATAACAACAGTGTGAAATTCAATTTCATATTTACGAGCAATTGAAATAATTGCGTGTGTATTAATCTCCAGCGGTCCGAGACAATTTTCCGAAATGAGTCGACATTGATTGCTGCTTTTATTTTAGCTTTAGGAACCTCGCTTAACGATATAACTACCTGTCATCGAATTTAATAATGGAAAGTAAAATTTAAATAGAAATTTAATTTGATCTTTAAAAATTCGAAAAAATTGGCAAAAATGATATACAAATTTTATTTATATAAATTATAATTTAATGTTGTCGTTAAGTTGGATAAGTATAATTTATAAATGATTTGTACACTTTGCAGTATTTAGGAAAATACGTATATAGAATTTTCATAAGTCTCTACGTACGTGTACGAAAATCTATGATGGTCTAATTCGTTTGATCTATGTTTCCCAATGTTTCCTAAAGCGAGTATTTGATTGGGGAAAACGGTTGGAAACCGATTAACGTAATAGTCGCTTCTGGTATAATTGAAATTTCACTAATTTGGGACACTTTATGTCCATCCGGCCACAGCTTTGCTGCTGATCGGATTACTTGCGAAACTACCTGTCGGCCGTAACAAATGCATAGGATTCTCTTGACAAATTTGTCTTTAGCAAGAAATACCGGTTTATTTTCGAGAAGAATGCTATTAGAAAGATGTGTTTATTAAATTTAAAAAATAGAAAACAGTTAATATGATTTATTTTAATGTATCAATAAATATTTAAAATTAAACATGAATTAATATAAACATATTACAGCCATTATATTTGTTCAAACGTTGTTATTCGCAATTATTTATCTGTTACTCTGAAAAGGAGCATAATTGATCTGGTGTACCCTACATAAAAAATCATTTTGAAACTATCTTTTGTTCTTTTCTATCTGAATGTTTTACCAATGCAATTATCCAAATTTTTCAAATAATTACACATTGTGGCTCCGATGTTACATAAAATGTAACAATAATAACTTCATTTCTGATATTATGGCACAGATTGCTATGACGGATTTTGAATATTTCATTCGCGCCAACCGCAAGCTTAGAAAGGTAACGTATACGTCATGACTGTCAAATATAATTCCCACCGTAACGAACGTTTAATCTGTTAATTTGGCAGATGAGGGACAATTTGCTAAAGACACTAGTTTAAAGGGATTTTGATGTATATATTTGCATTAAATTTCAGAAAATTGAAATTACACAAATTTGGGTAGGATTATCTTTCTAGGATTATCCTTAGCCTAAAAAGATCCATCAAACTTTATTAAACGATTTCGTAATCAAATCTCGCTAAAAGATTTTTCTAAAAAATGGTTGTGTTATATATATATATATATATATATATATATATATATATATATATATATATATATGACTGGAAAAAATACATTGAGTTATTCATACAAATGGATTTCATATAAAAGATATTTCGTATTGTGCATTACAATTTTTACTGGATGGGTGTAAAAATGGCCACTTGTACTGCAAAGGAACTTCCATAAAAACAACCATGCATTTGAAAAGAATTTCTCTAGCTGCCCGAAAAATCTATTGTCCTCGTAATCTCGTTTGTATGCTCACACTTGTCAGTTGTGCGAATCATGTCGCTGTTCTGCCCACGGTATTTCTCGCCGGTCAGTTTCGATTCTCTATCTCTCTCTTTAGACTCACTGCATTGAATACACACACACACACACATACGCGATTTGACGTCACACATCCCTGACGCACGCTCAGCGAAGCGTGAAGTGTTGCCGGCACCACGTTTAAAGAATTAAAGCAGATGTTGCATGCGATAGACAATCGATGAAGATATTCCTAGTCTTATTGTGACTTTACGATTTGACACATTCGGAGAAAAATAACAAAAACAAGAAAAACGAAAGGCTGATTATCCTTGTAATTTTAGTGCTTTTTTATTTATAAAATCTAAAACTAATACATATATAAAATTAAAAATTAATATTATTATATAAAAAAATATAAAAACCAAATTTTTTAGTAGAGAGTAAAGTAATGGCTATTTTTTTTTATATCTTTTGTGTGTTAGGGATATTATATATTATTATTTAATATTATTTAACATTATTAACATATTTGTACTGTTATTATTAATATAAATACAACAGACAGTTTCAAAAATTTTTCTAATAATTTTTCTAAGAGAAAGTCTTAGATCCCTTTAGCAATTTTTTTTTAAAGTTGATATCTTCTTTTCTCGATGTAGGATTTCAAGAATCTGAATTCTAATCTCTCACCACATATCCCATTCCGTATTTACCCGTGAGACACACGGCTGAGCATAGAATAACAAGGTGGGTGGAGCAGAGAAGCGTTTCCTTTCGTTAAAGTAGGAAATCTCGTGCGGTCCAACATGGTCGTGAGAACGGTTTGTAGGCGTTCCTCATGGGCCCGAGTGTACGCGTGTCTCGTTAATTCGCTTGTTTAACGACACGGAACGTCCGATTAGACATAATCTGTTAACAGTGCGGAACGTCGGTAATGATCGCTATCGCCTTCAAAAAATCCCTTTACATCAACGAGCATTTAGAGAATTATATTTTACAACAGGAGTAACACTGTGTCATTTTTTTGTTACATTATTATGAATTTTAGAAATGTTATTATATATTATTGATACTTTATGAAGTATATTTAAACTACTTTTAATTATATATATATTTTTTTTAATTATATAATTTTTAATAAAATTTGTCGCATAAAGTTTTATATTTATAATAAATATTTTTTATAAATATAAATTTAAATAGTATATAAATTATTGAAACTGTTTTTAATGAATTAAATCAATTAAATTTACTCAATCAATTAATTATTAATTATAAAGTAAAAGCAACATGCATTGTGTGCGAGAATATAAAAGAAAATGTAAAGTGATACTAAAAATTACATATTTGACGATAATACTATTTTTTTTTAATTTAGATGCTTTTCGATATTGGTATCGCTTTTGAATCGAGGATATTATAAATTCGCGAAGCATTGTCGCAAAATATGCGAAACAGTCGTAGGTGATGTATTGCACGGTAGAGTTTCCAAACGGCGTTAATCCCGTAAATTCTACGAGCCCAGGTCGTACAACGTGTAATTGGTTCCTCGCGCAGCTGGGATTCTCAGCGAGCGAGTGGTCTGTTTCATGGTTAAGCACGAGCGAGAGAGATGACCACGGTATACACCGGGAAAACATGCCGCGGTAGCATCTCGGACGAGCATAGGATGATTACAAATATTCGGCCGCATTTTACGCAATTCTGCATAAATGTTTTCGAAAACTTGATATAAGAAAAGAAAGATTTTTATTTCAAAAATAAAAATCTCAAGAGATAAATTTTCTTTATAAATAACTTTTATTTATATTTAAAGAATAAAAAATGCCTATATACACCCTTTCATCTTTCTCGACATCATAAATGTCATAAATAGCAGCCATTGTCTTTTATAGTATCGTCAAACTTGAAAAATTCCATCTTAATGTTTAAAATAATGAAAGAGAGACAGAAAGAGAGATAACAATCTTTTTTCGAAATTTATCCAGCGATTGCTTTGTTCTGCTGACACGACCTCGTTCGAGGGCTTTTATAATATTTAACTAAATTATAATTGTGCACGGGTCGCTCCACTATCATCGGCACCACCATTACCATCCCCGGACACGCGGTATAGCTACTTGGGCTGGAAAGGGTGGAAGCGAGGTTCAAAGGAGTTATTTTAGGAGCAGGAAGGTGGCCGTCCGATGGAATGTCCTCTCTCCTGACGATTCGTTTTCATTCCTCGCGTTGATATTTCCGTCGTTGTTTTGTGAATGTTACTAGTTTGATAAAACAACATTTTATTCACACTTTATCAAGCTGTAATTTACAATTTAACAATTAGTTTCAGAGATTAAAAATGCAATTTGCGTGATAAACAAATTAGGCTTTAGTGTGATTTATGAAAATGTGATAAAATATTAACACTATTTTAATGAGATGTCACTTAACAAATCTTTCTTTCTAAAATGTAATAAAAAATAAATTATACAAATATTATTTCTGTGTGAATAATTGAGTTTCTTTACTACACGCAGAGATGAACAATATACAGCGATAAAATGCTGAAGAATCGAATTGTGCTGAATTTCTCGGGAATATATTTATGTAGATCGTAAAATTTGGAAAGAAACAGATCGGAAAACGAGCGAAATACGCTTAAGCGAATCTTGTTGTTTTATGTTTATATATTTTACGAAGCTCGTAAGAATTCTCAGTGCTCAAGCGCGGTTAGTCATGATGCTTCACGTCTCATGATTCACTATGGTGTCATAAACGATTTCCCATAAACTTGTGCCTATGACATAGCTTGGAGATAGTGAATGTAAATGTATACATGCACGTATCATATATTATTGTATACGTGATCGCGCCGTTCTCGCAAATCTATTTACTTTTTCTGTGTTTTAACAATTATAGAGAATCTTTGTTGTGTGTGCCCACATTTCTCTATTTTTATAATAGCTTCTACTTTTTTATTATTGCTAATTATATAGATATCGAAATCGATAGATAGATAGAGAGAAAGAAAGAGAGAGTAGACAAAAAATAATAGAACAATAGAACAAAAGAACAATATATAATAAAAAAGTAATAATATATAAAAATAAAACTTGTAAATATATATAATGTAATTAAGAATAGCGAGGATACACAACGAGGATACACAACGTGTAAAAAATAACATAAAAGAGAAAAGGGAAAGTATAAAAGCTGAGTAAAAAAATGCGATAGCTAATAGCAACTTAAATTATAAACTCTTGTCATACCCTCGACATTTAATAAGTATGATTATTTTAAACTGTTTTTAATTGTGTCGAGATGATATTTGATTAAGTGATCTTAGTAAATTGACTTTCAGGTAGAATGTATTTTCAGCGTCATAGCAACTTAACTCTTGTCATACCCTCGACATTTAATAAGTATGATTATTTTAAACTGTTTTTAATTGTGTCGAGATGATATTTGATTATTTGATTAAAGTAAATTGACTTTCAGGTAGAATGTATTTTCAGCGTCTATATA
>NW_021849408.1:680564-707651 GCF_003651465.1 Formica exsecta
ATATGTAATAATATATATGTCTGTAATAGATAAATAATTACAAATTAAATATAAATTATAAAGAGAAGAATTTATGTACTGAAATTTGCTCAATAACTTTTTATTGTATTACATGCTCTAACTCTAAGAAATTTATAAAAATTAAAGAATGAATGCAAGGAAGATATTAAAGAGAAGATATTTATTAAATCTTTATTTAATAACAAGATAATATGTGTAATATGTACAATATTTTCTTTTGTTCGAATTTCAATATTTTCAAGTAAAGAGGTATCGATCGGTTATTTACTCTTATACTTGCTTGGGCGAGCTGGAAGCTATAATTCTGTGTAAGCATCATCGCTTTTCCACCGAGGAAATTTCATAAAGTTCGCATCCGTTCGTGCACGCGAAGGAATTTCCGTGAAGGACGATAACCGAAATTGCGTTTCTGATTCGTCGGGGATATCTCCAGAACATCGTTGCAGGGAAGTTTCGCCTGCCAGTACGCGCACGGATTAACTACATGGACAGAGAATGGGACGAAATGTCTTAGAGATTAATTTCATTTTTTTTCTTCTCCTCTCTTTTTGCCCGTCGCGGGAAATCGACATTTTCTCGTTGGAAAAGCCCGTGCTCTTGTCGTCGGCGAAAAGTGACAACGGCTTTTCTAAGATGATCTCTGCGAAACGCATCGCAGTTCTCTGCTCTCTGCTCGCTTAATTAACTTCAATTAATTTACGCCACCCGGGGATTTCGCATCTCGCCAAGATTAAGAGCAGCGAGATTAACATACCGGCGGCTCGGCAATCCTGCGTTTATGTCTCGTGAGTAAATGTGTGTGTGCATGAAGCTTATGCTTAAAGAACTGGTTTTTGAAAACGCTTTTAGACAGGTTGCAAAAAAAAAAATTAATAATATCAGCAAAGTATTATAAAATTCGATTGACGTATATCGGGAATATTGATTACTCACATTATCAGAATTCGTGCAATTTAAATATATAAATAAAAGTTTTGATTAAAAGGATAAGAATTAATTACATAATTCTAAAAGTAGGTAAAGCCATGTTTTTGCTAATTGTAAGAAAAAAACGTGACTTTTAATTCATTGCGACTCTTATTTCTGCATAGTCTTTGCTTATACTTTTTACTATATCATTTAAAAGAAGTTTTTTTTAAAGATATATAATTTTTTTTTTAATTTATGTTTTTAATCACAAACTCTGTCTAATCAAAGTGTAGTTAGTAAAATAACTGGGTCATCGGCGAATTCGCGATTTCATATAACGTATTTCGTATCACGTGCGTTTGCGCACGACGCAAACACGTGTGTACAGTAAAGCATATATCGTAACACTGCGACAGATCTCGAGTAAACTGATTACGAGAATACACCGTTAAAGCCGGGTCGATTTTCTGGGTCGATACTTTTTCCTCTCGGCTAAACCGGTCGTCTTACAAGCTCGTCGCCCGCGTCGATCTTGGTTCTTCATTTGCCGCTTCGTTGAAAATCCGCTTCTGAAAATACGGTCGCGTGGAAATTATTAACAAGCGTTAACAGACGATCGATAGATTCAGCGAGCGTTTAATCTCACCGTGGTCCAAAATTATGACGCGATCGAAGTCCTTTTCTCACTGCTTTTAAAAATAATAATTAAAAATATTTAATTACATAAACAGAATATTTAATTTTAAACTAGAGTATATATTCTGCAAATATATATACATATATACATGTATATTTTTTGAACTTTTAAAATATTTAATTATAGTCTAAATTATGTGCAAATATTCTTATGATGTAATTCAAGCCTGAAATATATATATACATTTGGAGAGTAACTGGGGAAAAGATTGGTATATCAAGAACGTATGTTCGCAAAAGAGTTCGGAGTTGAATTTTGACTCGTGTCATTCTCGAATAAAAATTTCGTCTAAGCGGAGAGGCATGCTGGCAGCCATGCATTTGTAAGCCGCGAGGGATATTGCCGCCGGGCATGCTTGATGTAAAGTGCAAATCGCACGTGCAACGAGTTGCGGCAATCGATTGTGCAGATGTAGAACATGCTCCAATTTACGCGAGAATTGCACGTGTAAGCCTGGTTGCCTTCTGGCAACTTACGGGTTGTCAAAATAAAAGACGCCTTTGTTGACACTTTTCTCATTAAATGTTCTTTATAGAGACATTCTTAATTTTGTAATTAATTTTTGCTTCAAATATGAAGAAGAGATATGTGCATATATCGTACATTGAAGAAAATAAGATTTTAAAATAGAACTGCATCACGATTTTCTTACATTTCATCGTCTTCATTATATTTTCACAAGAGTTTTCTAAAGTTTTTCAAGAAACTAAATGCTGAATATATAATTATTAAATATATATTCGTCACTATATATAAATCAGGCGAAACAGATGGCTCGGCGCGGCACGGCACGCTGCAAATATTATACATTTGTTTTATTTGCATATGCGAGAACTGCCGGGCGTGAAAGGGATGGAAAAATCAAACGCCAGACTTGCAACGCGTCGACGAAGGGAACGACCTGTCGAAAGAAACGAGAGAAAGGCAAACGTATTCAAATCGTTATTTTTATCTTGTTGCAATTGGAGTCTCGCGTATGTCATATCTAGTGATCGTGCGAAAACTGTAATAGGGCACCTGTGTTACATCGCGTATATACGTTGTTCTAATAATATCGGAAAATATTTAACAGATTTTAAGATATAAATTTAAAATCGAGTTTTACTTTGCTAATTTAAAAAAATTGTAACTATTAATAAGCTTTAATTTTATATATTTTAAATATTGGAGAGAAAGAGAGATGGATATATTATATATATTTATATATAGAGAGAGAGGGGGGGAGGGAGAGAGAGAGAGGAGGGAGAGAGATTATTTATATATGTAATATAAATGATCGTATTAAGTCCATGCATTGAAAATGGAACAATGATGTAAGCACAAATTTATGAAAAAGAAATGGAGCGCTTTTCTCATCTTCCTTCTTCAAAGATTCAGAAAGATTGAAAAAACTTTATATATATATTCTTTAATATATCTGATTTTATTCTATTATTTTATGATATCATTTCGAAAATATACATATGCATCTTTTTAAAGATGATTTTTGAAAGGAGATTACGGGGTTTAAGTTTGAAAATTTATTACAAATAAAATTTATTTTGTTTTGAAAATTTATTACAAAGTTCCAGAAAAAATAAAACATTTCTCTTTCTTTGTGTATGTGTATGTACATGGACTGCTGTATTATACAAAAGAGAGAAAGCGCTTTACATAAATATTTGACAAGAAATTCTCTCTTGCACATATTAGGGACTCTTTTCTCTTTTGTTATGCATATATATATTTAAAATTTAACAATCAAACTTTTCACATGGTTCAGTTTCTCAAGAATGAATAACATATTCAATCGATTTAAACCAAATAAATTTCTTATTGAATTAATGATGAATAATTAATTATGAAAATTCCGTAAGTCTCTTAATAGTATTAATGTAATTAATTAATTAAATATTTCTTTACAAATTGACTAAGTTCGCCGAGGAATCTATCATAGAAATTTTCCGGCACTCCTCGATCACTCTGTATTACGACGCAAAACACGTGCTCCGCCGCGATGCAAGGAAAAATCGTGCCCATAATTTCTCCGCAAAATTTTCCGGCGAATTTGATAAGGCCGCGTTGAAAGATTCGAAAGTTGATTTTTATTCTTTGCTAACGGATACGTAAATATTTACGAGGGATCGGCCGATATGTGTAGCGTGCGTCGATGAGATAAACAAATAAAAGCGCCGACGCGTGTTGCGTTGTGTCGCGTTACATACGTCGATGTCTCCGTGATATTTTTATCAAGCTATAATTCGGCAGGCGCAGTGTGTGATAACGCGACGCGTGTTTATTTTTAGCGATCTGACGCGACCGCATTCTATTGTCATTTTCCATTCGTGCGCCATCGACGACGACGACGACGAATAACATGAATATCGAGTACTCATTCGTTATCGAATGTATACAGTACCTAGGATAACATGCATCTTGTTTGCCACAAAAAAATAGAAGAACACAAAGGAAAACAAACGCATTGGGAAAATTCACGTAATAAAAACAACAAAATGCAAGTTTTTGTCAAAAATAAAAGGAAGAAATTTATGAATTTTATTTTTCATAAAACGAAAGAAATTAAAAATAATTTGACTAATAGAATGTGTTATTCATATACTGATATAAATAAAAACAATGTTTCTTTTTAATAATGATTTTTTTTTACGTGCACGCGCGTATTATATATATATATATATATATATATATGATTTATACTATCAGAGAGCTTTCAGTTATATGTATGTGTAAACGATAGGAGATAGATTACAGCAATTGTCCAGAGAAAACGTGAGGGGATCGTGTGAGAGAAATGCGAGACGAAATCCAGGTCTAAATGTCAATGCGGAAGTGGAAATCGCGGAAAATGGAGTTAACGCGCTCCGAAAGATATCGCGGCTTGTTTCCGAGGTTAGTTTTCTCGTGGAAGAGACAGTTGGACGGATGCTGCTGCTAGTGATGATGGTGATGGTGGTGGTGGTGGTGGTGGTGGTAGTAGTGGTAGTGGTGGTAAAACTAGTAGTGGTGGTGGCGGTGGTGGTGGTAGTCGGAGTTGCGTCGAGCCGTCGCTCGCGTAGGAGTGGCAGAGAGAGGGGGAAGAAGCCGGCCGCGTAAGCGCACGCGCCAACCTTACCTCTGACGCTCTGATTCCCCTGATCCGTTCAGTCTTGCACGAATCTACGCGAACGTCGTGCCGTTCCCTCCATCGTGTAAAGAGTCGGCTCTCGGCAAGTTCATACTCGTCCTTTCTTACCCTTACTGCGCCCCTTTGGCTGGCGATCTCAGATATATATCCGTCCTCTAATCGCGCGATTCCGGGAGAACGGAGGGAGTACTTCGTATTGTACGATAGAGAACAGACGTAAAGTGAACGAGTTCTCGGACCACGTGGTATGTATCTCGACGGAACGACCAGATTTTTCGCGCGCTACTTCAACACGGCGACCTTCGTCACGAAACACTCGACGCGAATTTCATTCGAAACTATTTCCCGAGTTCTCGCGGAATATTTTACACAACGGTAGAGATCACCGGATGTGGATTAGCACAAAAAGATATACGTAATTATATGACACTGTGAGATTATTTCGAGTCAAGTTCGCACGGTCAAAAATCCGCGTTAAAGATTACATCGTAATCTCAATCCCTTGATACGGCTAAATTTGCTCACGTACGGAATGTGCATAGTGTGTATAGATTAAAGTGGCGGCGCAGTGATTGATATCCGATACGGTAAGACTCGCGTAACGCTGCGGACGATAAATTATACAGTGCATATGTGTGTGTGTGTGTGTGTGTGTGTGTGTGTGTGTGTGTGTGTATTCAAATGAGTGAGAGAACATAGCGAATATATATTCAAGGAGAGAACACTCGCGCGAGAAAGAGATTTTTTTCCCTCTTTTATTATATCGCGCGCATTCTCGTTCCCTTTTTTCGCGTCAGCTGCCAGAGTCTCCGCGTCCGTCTGTTTCTTCCTCGGGCGCGCGGCCCGACGAGTGCAAGCCCTCTACTACTGCGCCGTGGACCACGTTCGCCGCGAACGGCGAACTTTGTACCTGCCTTGCCCGCCCGTGCTCCGACCGTCCTGCAACCCCTGCCAACTCGTGCCGCCACCCCGTCCTATCCGCCCCCCGCGAGAAGTCGACGCGGGATCGATATTTACGAGGTAAGATGGCTCGTCGTCTCTCTCTACTATATGCGATTTTCGGTCGCTGTCATTGTGAGAATACCGATTCACATTTTTTGGCGTTTGGAATTTTTTTGAACAGTGTTTTATGGAGAGTTTTAATTTAATCGTTTTATGTTAAACTACAATTATTTGCGATTGTGTCGATGAATTGTGTAAGGGAATTTCGCGCAAATTGAAGTTTTCACGTGGACAACGTTGAATCGAATCGCATATTTTACGCTGAATTCGAATGTAAAAATTGTAGAGAGAGGATTTTTACTTTTTTTTTTATGACACATTGCAAACTAAATGACGTGAAGCGTTCAAGCTCTTTGACAACTTTCCATGTATGTTTTTAGATATGTAGTACTTGTTTTATTCCTTTTTGAATCTTTTATTATATCTTTTATTATATCTCTTTTAGTATATCTCTTTTTATAGTAATAACAGAGGAATATGATATCTTACAATTTTATTTAATTCTATCTCTCTGTATGTATGTGAAGACTTAAATATGCAGTGAGAATAAGTCTACTGCATAAACAAGCACTTCGAAATTCGAACAATCCTTCGTTTATTTTTTCTAATAATAGATGTTTACAATAATTGATTGACGCGACCGAAATTTGTCGATTTATTCCAATCACTTTTAGTTCTAGAATGCCAAACTTTTTCGATTACCAATATATTGAGAAAGTTCAAGGAAGATCTTTTTTTGCCAATGATATTAAACGATCGTAAAAGATAAAAATATATTTATAATTAGAAATTTATTGCGCTATTATTCTTCATTTATTTGTAATTGATTACTTTTCAAATTTAATAATAAATGATATAACAATGAATTCAATAACGAATAATATGCAAATTTAAATATAATAATTAACAGACATTTTAAATTAATACAAATAATTAATATACAGAATTAAATAAAATAATTGTGCATGCGCCAAATTAGACTTAGTAATTGACAGATATACAAACACGGAATACATTTTAATCTAAAAAACAGTAATATTATCAATTAAAGAATCCATTACTATGTTATTTATATATTCTTTATATTTTTTTTGCTTATTTTTTGTTTTGAGTTTAAAATCCTACGGTCCTTATCACGTAGAACAGTGGCACGCGTGAAAACTCTCGTTCGGTTACAAAGAGGTGGAACTGTCTGAAAATGCAGATACGTAAATAAAGAGTGTTACGTAATTTCATCGTGTTCTCGAACGAAGTCGGCTCTCTCGGGAATACGTTTGTGCGGTAAATATACCTACTAATGCAAAAGCGTATCGATGCGAAAGAACGCACGCGCGTAGTAACCACGCTCTTTTGGCAACGGTTTACGCGAAGTTTACGTATTTGATCGTATAAAGGCGTATAAACAATTCTAGAATATAACCAGAAACCGCCGACCGCGCGAGTAAAAGATTCGCGTGCCGAGCCAATGAATCCGTCTGCGAATCCAATCTCTCGGTAATGAAAGCCGTGCGAATCGAGAGATGAAATTACTCGTTTTATCGATGAAAAGGCAAATTGGCGATTAATACTGGACAACGAATATCTGTACACAGGTAACACTGAAGTATTAATAATCGCTAATAACATTATGTTGTAATCGTCATTGATGCATTCAATACAGTAACGATTCAGAATTTGCCTTTTTAAGAGAGAAAATTAATGTTTGAGATTGAAAAAATTAAACTCATATTTGTAGATGAACTGGAAAATTTGAGAATATTACTTTTATACTAAATTCCTCCGATTTTTAGGAAGAAGGAAAGCAGCTTAAATTATTGTGACACGAAATTTTTCAATTAATAATAATTTTTAAAATAGTTTTTGCGATGCATTTCTATATACATGTGTATCTTTGCAAGAATTTTTTTAAATTGGTAACTTTTAAAAGCTAAAAAGGAAGTTTCTCTGATATCAAAAAAATTGATAGGTGTATTATATTCTTATTAATTAATTTATTAATGTGTAACGGGTCGTAACGACTTAATATCTGCAATATCTGTTAATTCGAAGCGGCTCGGAAGAAAGATTATCGAGCAAAGATAAGCTTTAATCTCAAGTATATCGGGTAATATACTTAATATACTCCGCACATATTTGGAATCTAATCAACGTGAGTTATTAGCGATTCTCGGGTCGGTAACGAGCAGTTTCTGCCATTTCACGAGGCGTAATGCAGGTAATTACTTGACCAGGGAGTGCACCAGCTTGGGTTGTTAGTCGCATTCCCGGCATTCCGACATCAGTATGCAACGTGTGCACACGCGATAATATAACGTATACGTCTTGTCGCGCGAGAAACGCCGACTGATCCATCTCGATCCGAGATTTAGCTCGCCGACGTTTCTCTCGAAATCTTATTTAAAATCCACCATATTTTCCTTCTCAAAGTTCTCAGACAAATATGCACTTCTAGCGTTAAATGAAGTTCGTATTTATAGTCCTTGTTTGAACAGGGAGAGAATTTCTTATCTCTGTTATATACAAAAGACTTGAAATAAGGAATCCTTGTTTCCTGAGAAAGCTATCTATAAATACGACTCTAACTTTGGAATCGTTGATGCTTTTACGTGAAAGTAATAGTATAGCTATTCTTTTTAATTAGGCTCGTTTTGAAAGAAAATGTGCGACTTTCGGGACACCCCACGCGTACGCGAAAAAAGCAATCGTTAATGTGTTTACTTTGAAAGCAGATTTAAGCTCGCGCTTTTTCTCTATCTTTTTCTTTCTCCTACTTGCGTAACATTATAGGAAGCCTCCTTGAGCTGAAATGTATAGAAATGAAAACTACTTCTAAAGCGGCGGTTTTCCAACATCCTTCGAACTTCTCTTATATAATTGGATATTTTTATATCAAATCACTAAAGTTTGTCCAAAAACTTTGAAGGATTGTTTAAAATAACAAGATAAATTTTAAACATCAAGGAAAGGCAATATTTAGTACCAATACCGACTAATTATGAAACAAACGTTATTACAGACAGAATTTTTAATAGAGATTTCTCGGGATATTTTTACCAATCAAATTCATATATTATATCAAGACCTTTGTAATTCTTTAATTTATCTAATGATGTCTAAAACTAAAATATTATACATCATTCCCCTATTTTCCCTCCCTCGATTGCATAGCAATTTTTCCCCTCGATTGTGTACATCCCAAAAGTTTGTCAACGTTCCAGCCCTTCCTTCCGACGAAATGTCACGTGACCGAAATGTCAGCGGCGCTCTTGGCGCCATTGAGGGTGGCGGGAGGAAGGGATGTCTGGGAACGGCCGGGTCTCGCTTGTCCGGAGTTCACGGTCGGAGGGGATGAACACGCATTATAATCTCGATATAATCTGTCATTGATGTGACATTTTATTAATTTATTTATATCTCGATACTGGGAAAATCAAGTTGAGATTAATGACACTATTGAATGCTAATTAATTGTTAATTGTGCTATTTAATTGCTTTGAGTGATTTCGAATGCACGGTGATACGGACTGAAGTAGTAAAACAAAGAAAAATTATTCATATAGAAATTATTACTTTAATATTAAAATATTTTTTACAATAATCGCTCCTGAAATATAGCTCAATCTTGAATTTATTTTATTTACGAAATAAATATTTAAAAAAAATATTTTTGCGCGGACATGGCTCTATGAGTAAAATATTCTAATATTATAAAAGAAATTTGTTTCTCAACTTTATTACGATTATTTGTTAATTTCACACGGAAACAATATATTGATTGTGAGATGTATACACTGACATATAAAGAAGTCGCCGGTTTCTTGCACGTACACTATGTTTCAATCGCTATGTCCATCGCCTGTAGCAATTACGAATGCCTTCGCGAAATTTCGCATATCTTTGCACAGTGTCTGAGCAAAAGCCGGCCACCTTCTTCGTGGCGTCCGAATAATTTCGCAACTGCCAGCCTAACCGACGCGAGAGCGCTTATTCTCGGCTACCACTCGAGCTGGCATTTCTCGCGCTCGTCCGCCGTTAGATCTGTCCGCAGTTAATAATGGCACGACCGTTTGATTTAACGGCGTCATTAGGGACCACGCCACCCTCTGTGTCGCCGAGCCGCGATTTCTTCGGCGGGCCTTAAGGACCGCGACTCCATCGTCCACGGCTATTAGCTCTCGTCGCTCTCTTCGAGTAATTGGCCGTATTAAATTTAATAATCCGCCGACCGCGCTCTGACCAATCCTAACCGCTTCCTAGTTCGCGCTCTGGTAATCGGTTAGGCAGACCGCGCGATATTCCGAGTAAGCGAGAATATTTCATAGCGAACGATTGAAATTCTCCCCTCGTATCTCGAGCGACAACTAAAAAGCAAAATCTGGAGAAGCTTAAGAGATTATACGCGAATCCTTTTTAAAGAGATGTCTGTAAGAGAGTCTGTATATTATATATGCTCTTTGTATACTAATTTAAATGATGTGAATGCATGCAGAGCCACATTTGCCGTATTCAAATCTTTAACAAGGGAATATAATCTCAATTAAATGCGTTGAAAAAAAAGAGATGAAAAGTACACAGATTACACAGAGATGTATAATATTAACGAAGATACCATCATCTCGTGAAAAAAATGTGCTTACTCGCGAATAAGCCCTGTATAGCATTTCAGAGTTAATTTTTCAAAAATAAACTTATCACATATATATAATATCACACAGATTTAAATAGACACAATCACACATATTTGCGCGACAGTCATAGGATATTCGTAGAATCTTTTTACATCGAAACATAAATTTAATTAATGAATCGCGTATAATACTGCATAAAAAAGTACGATAAAAGAATAGTTAGCCGTAATCTAGGATCGATTTTTTAAAAGTCCGTCGATATTAAGCAACACACATGCAATAGAACGTATATAGGCGCGAAAGGTGAGAGGGTATTTGCAATTTATATCGAGGGCGTATCGCAATCGCCGTACGTTGATTAATACCACGGTGCGTTTGTACAGTAATGTTAAATCATGCACATTGCGTCCTGCAATAATTCGCGCCTAATTACGCGTAATTTTCGCTGCCACGAGCGTGGACACGCGTAGTTAAGGATTAGCTACGTAACACGATCGAGAATTATGCGCGCACATCCAGATGACACGTTTGCTTTCAAGTATATTATTCCGCGTCACTTTTAGTTTCACGAGAGATTTCGAAGCTCGGTTAGGTCTGACGTTGATTAAGGCTAATCAATTAATCTTTAATGAACTTCTTGATATATTATCCAAATTGATAATATATGTATACAAATTATTTCTTTCTCTTAATAGATATGAAAGAAGATATTCAAAAAATGAGAAAATCATACGGTTTTATCATAAATTATCTTAAAATATATCACAAAAAAAAATTCTGAACCGTTTTCTTCAAGAAAAATTAATATTGCCAGAAAAATTACCATTATCAGGTATTGAAATATTTTATAGATATTGAAATATTTTTAGTGCAATATACGATTTTGCAAATCAACAATTTTTATTCTTGATATCTTGAATATTTGCTATTATTAATTATTTGCAGTTGATAGTTTCGAATCTTCTTTCTCCGGGAAAATATAGATAATTTGAAAAGGTAAAAGATATCGCGAAAAGAAACATTAATCAATATTCAATAATTTTCAAGATGGCTGATGAATAAAACACATCATAACCGATGAGATAAATTTGCATTAGCGGTTGGGAATTTTGTGGTTGGTATTATAAGCGCACTAGTCGAGACGTATCGATCGGCCATTAATTTAGTTTCGAGAGCCGCGAGATGAAAATTTTAGTCTCCTGTTGGAATAACCGATTAAAACGCCGATTCGCCGCATGGCTTTTTCTTCTCATAAAGAAAATTTGTTCACTTGAAACAACGTCGCGTATCTGTTCGCGCTGCGCCGATTAGAAGACCGAGAAACGACAGTTAATTAATTTCTGTACTAGAGATAACGCTTTGAGTATCACACCGTCGCAGAAGTATCTCGGCCCATTTGCTTAATTAAATGACGCCCATCGAGCGCAAAAATATAATTGTTTTGGCTATAGCGAGCATTTTATCTCTCGCGCCTCCGTGTTTTCCAACGCAAACACCATTGTTAGTTCTTTGTAATGCGCGAACGTTTTTTCACGCTGAGATTTTCATCTTTCTAATCTTTTCTATATATATGTATATAATTTCTTATTAATTTATATTACATAAAATATATAGCAATATATAGAAGATAAAAATAATTTTTATAATATATCCTTTCTCTCTAAATATAGATGTATCTATTATGGAAAATCTTCTTTTTTAACGGAGCTGCAATCAATTTTTTTTAATGAAAATATCGAGATAGTTGTACAATCTTCTTTCTAAATTAAAAAATTTTAAGAACTTTGTTAATTAATTTATCGCGCGCGTCATTAAAATTAAACTATTTGTGTGTTATTCCATTTTTATTTCATTCAAAAAGAATGATTACATAACGTAATCAAGAATAATAAGCTAACATGTAAATTTCTAACAAACACACAGTCTAATCTAGATTAATTTTAAATTACGTTTCACATATCTACTTTTGCTATATGTACTGTAACTCAAAAAGATAACTAAATCTTACGTCGCTCGTGTAATATAATTTGACAAATCCGCAGTAATCTGAGCCTCTCCAACATTCAGTCAACATCTCTAAAGTCGGTACACGTGACGAGAAAATTATACGCCATGCGCGAAGGGAGGATCGTTTCGACTTATCCATCGTGCGCGCAAGGGAGTTAATAATATCAGTGTGAAAACTACCCTTGCGCGACATTAGTTCCACAACGGAACCGGATTATAAGAGCTCTCTCTCTCTCTTTCTCTCTCACTCTTGCCAACGGCCAACGTCCGAGTAGCGTATCTCTTGTCAGGCAGACGCGGGCGAGGTTCCGAGGTTACGTTTAATTTAAGATTAATTCTTGAGATCGCGTAACGCGCTTTATACAGAGAGCGTTTTCATAGTGACAGAGGTTAACGAGGTAATTTAATGAGACCTAACGGCACTGTTCGCGCGAAAATTGCCAGATAAGTGGATGGTTTATTCACTGGCGAGACTTCGATAAAACGGAGATAAATATCTCAAATTTTCAGATGCCACAGAAACCGCGTGATCTTTTTTATTTGTCTAAATAATAGAAAAAAAGCGATAAATAACGAATTATTTACGATAAATATTTAATTAGATTTATATAACGGTATTGTGTGTATGTAAAGTGTAATCCAGAACTATCAGATTATAATTGTAATAATCTTTTTTGTTTATGTGATACGAAAAATCGATAAATAATGAACTATAAATTTTTTACAATTAAAAGAAAAGCCTTTATAGAGAGTTTTATGAAAAGCTTGGTCTATATCTGTGATATCAATAATATCTGATATCTAATATCTGATATCATTATTTTCATATAGTATCATTATAGTATTTATAAAATTATCGCGCATTTTATAAAGAAAAAATGATTTGTCCTTTTTTAATTTTTCTTTAACAAAGAATATTGCTATAAATAGATATATACTATATTAATATATTTTTCTTATATTTTTCGCATACACGTAAAAGCAAGCGTAATATATCTCCAAATTAGTTAATATAGCAGGGCGCCCCCCGCTCCGAACACAATTCGGATGGTCAGGGCTCCCTAAAGCCATAAAGGCGCGGTTGAATAGCCCGGTTCTCGGCGCAGGATCACGTGCAATGGGGACATAAACGACCTGGGGTCGATCTCTCGCACCGTTGCCCTATATTATTACATTAATTTTCCTCATTCTCTGCAAACACTCGGCAGATCGGTATTAAGATATCTTCATGGTTGAACGTTGCCCTCGAAATGTATGTTTGTTGCGTGTACGTGAGTGTGTTGTATGGCTATTAATACGGACATAGCTAGATGCGTGCCGGATCGCTGGTGGAATCGAGTTTTACGGCTTGACGCTATTGTTACTACTATGATCAATATATTTTCCCTATCGTTTTTGGTTTGCCTTACGTCTTAATTAAATTATGGTTTTAGCAATAGTTCGCACACAACGCGCTTTATGAACATTTTTTTCCACGCGGGATACGTAAATTTTCATAATCATGACGTTATCATGGATGTTCTCGCGAAATTTCATTTTGCATCCGTAATTTAAACATATTTGTTTCATGTTACAACCGCAATCTACATGCTGTGATGTGTGTTTATATTACGATTTGATTGATTTTAGAATTTTGAATTGTTTTTAAAGGTACGGGTGAAATTAGTTTTTTTTATTAATGCACGATTCTCGAGAGCTATAACTTCTAATTATGAAATATTTTCACCATTACAATATATATCACATATCGCATTCGCGCGCAAAATTTGATCGCGCAAAAATTTATGATGGAATTCTTTTATGTAGGCGAACATTCATCTTCGCACCGCTCGACACGGTCGTGTTACGTACCGGGTGTTCCGTTTAATTGACTCTGAATTTCGCGCCTGAAAACGCGATATTTACGGAATTCGGGCAATGTCGAGTGTGGGCCTTTATCGATCCGTCCTTGCAAGCTCGTAATGCTCCGATTTGGGCGCCTGGGAAAAAGCGAGAAACGTTCTTTCTCTTTCTCTCTCTCTCTCTCTTTTTCTCGCCTTTTCCCTCTCGCCCTCCAGAGCCGAGAGAAAAGGGCCAACCCCGCGAAATTCGCAGGAGGGTCGTTTGATTTATGACGGAAGTTCCTCGTCGCCGCTCTCCTCGGCCGAATTTCGAGAAGCTGCTGCTCGCCCTTTTCTCGACCCCTTTTCGGTCGCGTTTTCTCGCGTTTCTTTTTTCCTTCTCTTTTCTTTCCCTCTTCTTTCGCCCGACAAACCTCAACCCTTCGTTCCATCTTCCCAGGGTGAGAAATTGTAGGCGGATTCACGTTTTGACATCGACAGTCAACTGGCCTGATCGATTTCCTCGACCGCGCCTTTCAGGTTCGAAAATTCGAACGTGAATTCGTTTACAAGTACGCTAATAACGGCGATGAAACATTAAGTATTAATTATAAGCATTATACCGTTTTATTACGCTCTTTCGCAAAAGGCGAGGATAATTAAAAAGCAGAAATTAAATATGATTTAAAATAATCAGAGTTGCGCGACACAAAACATTTTTTATTTTACAGAGATATAATTTGTTATTTTTTTAGAAGTACTTAATCAAGAAAAGTGTTTTAATTTCCACGAGTATTTAATTATTAAAGAAAGCGAGAGTTTAATTATTAGAGAAAGAGATGATTGAGATATATAATAAATTCGCCAAAAGGAGAAAACTTTTAAATCTGATATTTTTTCTTCACTTTTTTATTATTGGCAATTAATATTTTTTATTTATATGGCTTCATGCTTTATTAATAGAATAATTTAAAATGACTATGAGATCGAATTAATTTGGAGATTATTAGATGTGCTAAACAATTTTTTAACGACCTATTACTGTGAAATTTTGATATACGGAGGACAGTACATTGGCGCATAATCGCTTTTAAGTATATAAACTGCCTTTTAATAATCTTTATTAAATAATCCGTCTACTGTATAATTAATATGCTCGATCATTAGCGTAAACTATGCTAACGATGATTACTTTGAAGCGAAATTATCACACGTTTTGATTGGCGTGAAAATATTACGTTAAAGCTCTTATAATTAAAAAGAGTTATCTATGTCACCCCCATATTTCAGCAACGCGATTTATTAAACTGTAATTATTGATTTCTAAGAGTTATGCGAAGATAATTTATACTTTATATTAGTATTAGATGGATATTTTTATGACAGAGATTATCTTCGGAATATTTTAGATATAAAGGTATCGGATTCAGTTCCTTTATTTTTTTCATAAATGAGATAGATGATAATATGCATTTTTAATTGGTTACTACAATGAAAAAGATTTTTGAAAAAACTGTAATATGTACACACAAGTAAATAACATAATTATATTTTTCATTAAATTTATTATAGACAAAATTGACTCTGGATTTGTCAGAGCCATTAAAATTGGACTCGCATATTTTTTATGAGGTATCTCTCATGGATACATTATGTAATTAATATATTAAAGGATAATTTTAAATATCATACATTTTCCACATACATGATCCTATTATACATTTATCTCTTTCCACTTTCCGGGTCCTTTTCCGCAACACGAATCGAGTAAGCCGTTTTCTTTATTTTCTTCGCTTTCGTTCGCATTCGCGTTTCCCGCAGAAATTGGTTCACGTTGATTCGGAATAGGTCGAGGAGCTCTCTCGAGGCGCATCGTGAGTTTCCTTATTGATTCGACCGGTGTATTGCATCCCTGTACGAGAATAAATTCGTACTAAATCGTTCTCGGTATTGAGCCATGCCGCGCCGTCGTTTATTTCCGTCGCAAAATCGATCGGTCGGTTACCTAGCACGAATTTTTCTCATCGCAACGAAAATCACAGAACACGTGTCGTTCGGAGAGATCGGGATGAAATCTCGTCGAGAGAGAGCGAGACAGAGACATTTCATTATATCTAAATCGCAACGGCATTGACAGCTGTCACTTTGTCGCTGCACGCGCGTCGTTCTATCTCGGACGTCGGCTTATAATTGACTGTGAAAAATGTCCATGTATTTTCGCGTCGTGTCGAGATTCCCTTCGTAAACGGAAACTTTGGCGAGACGTGTAACTTCTATTCAGGGTAAATTTGTGTGATTTATGCGCGATCGAGGAGTCTCTCGGTAAGGGTTGAATGATATCGATACTTCGAAGAAAGTTTCGTTGTAGAATCGATATTGCTGAAGAGAAATATTAAGTAGAATTAATAAAACTTTATAATGTATATAAATTATTTACAATTTTCATACACACATACATATATATACTTATTTTTATTTGCAATTAATTATTTGCATTTATTCCGTAATTAATGTAATAAACAAAGATAGGTAAAAATATTGACGTACCGTTAAACTCAAACGTTTTTAATTTCGGTATTGGATATATTTCCGAAAAAGCGTAGAATTCGCGTACAATGCACGCGCGGTAGATTTTTATTTCGAGTAAGAAAATTAATTGCCTTCTATTACGCGGGAATTAAACCGGTTTCCGACCGAACGCCGGGTGAGATGCGGTCGTCGTTCGCTTTCCCCCTTTCGGATGCCGGGACGTATTTTCGCCGACTCGCTTACTCTTTCCTACCCCTCCGGTAATATGCAGCGCACCGTAACTCTCTCCATGGCCGAGAAATAATTGCACTCGCGTTTCGTTATATCCACGAGCTTCATTTCCGTAACGCGAATTATCTCTTTACGACTGTTTATACCGTGCCGATAACCTTCTCTTGTATATCGAATACTGTGGTTGCATCAATGTAAAATTGGTATGATGGCCGAAAAGGAAACATTGCGTAGAAAAGAGAGCTAATTAAAAAAAAGGTTTTATTGAATTAATTTTATTTAATTTTATTGAATATACATTTCTTAAACAGATATTTTGTAGTAGAGAACGAATACAATTCTCATCATTGAAATATTTGACATAATGAACAGAGTATCGTTATCTTTTATTGTTATTTTCCTTTCTTTTAAATACATTTCGAATGACATGAGAATCGTAAAATTGTACAGGCACGTCACTTCGAAGACTTAAAATCGCCATAAATAGTAAATGAAATATCAGTATAAATAGTAAATGAAATATCGTTCCAAATATCAATAGCGAGCACTTTATTTTTATTGGGGTTTAATTAACGCCAAAGGCCGGAAGAGGGTTGGAAACACGAAGTTTATCTCACGAATCTAAATTTTGGGACGAGTACCGTCGACCCTTTTTTTCAGGTCATCTCGGGATTCACCGGTCTAAGTCTGGACGCCATTGCCGCTCGTTATTTTTATACTTATGCAAATGTTGAGATTTGTTAGAGGCTGCGATTTGCAATGCAAAGCCGGTGTAGTCGAGGGAAATTGTTCGTCGACGAACTCGTATTTAATTAAGGAAAGTCCCGCGAGTCCACTGGTATTTCGTAAGGACGATTTCGAATTTACATTAAAGTCCTGCCGGGATATTTAACACACTATTATTATTCTACGATTAGGTACCAAGCTTTGTTATTGGCTGGTTGCATAAAGTAGTTATTAGTTATTCAAGAACTTGTTTTCTCCTGTACAAACCAGTTGATACAAATATTATTATGTACGTATGAGAATCATCTTGGAAAATTATTATATATCTTAACTATATATGTAAACGTTTGAGTTAGGTAGAGAGCGTTTATTAATTAAAAAAAAAATTAGACAAAAAGAACTTGACCTTTAAATTATTCAAACAATTAATATTAAAAATTAAAATGTGACGAACTATAATATTTTTATCAATTTTTTGTTAAAGAAAATTTTATTTTAAATTCACAACCAAATTTGTCAAAAAGGATACTCATAAAGGATAATAAGCTCCATTTTGGGATGGTGGTTGGTGTAGAATAGACATTAAAAGCGCATGTCATTTTACGTTGCGTTTAATTAATGGCCTTTGGGCGACAATGGCGTGTATTTTCTGGAAAATTAATTCGGGAAATGTGTGAGCGGTCATTGATATGTCGCCTGTGTGGTTTTTGCAAGAGTGACTACCTAGTAATATTGCATTTACATACAGAGTGTCTCATTGCGCATTTTCTTTCAACTAGAAATTATTATTCGAAAATATCTTCTATGTTTTTACTAACAATAAGTAAAAATTTTGTCTTTTACTTTTTATTTTTTTTCTATTTTAAATTTGAGCTTTTTCAATTAATATTCCATTATTATTTTATTGGAATTAAAAGAAGAGCACAGGATTTTTATCTACTTGTACATATGTTTGAATTTCAATTTGTTCGTACTTTGTGTTTGATCGCTTGTAATTCGAAAATTCGTTGCTGTAATGTTGAAACAAATGGCATTTTTCGAAAGAAAATTCAATCATCGACACCCTGTATATTTGTGTTGCCACTGCGGTGCTTGTACGGGCTACGAAATATTGCGCATGTCCATTGCATGAATCGTTTCTCCTGCAGAAATACCAAAAAGCTGCGTCGCTTTTAATCGTTTGCATTGGTGTATATTTTACATAAAAATGTGGTAAAGCAGAACGGAAGAGTGAAAAGGATAGAGAGTTTGGGAAATAAATAACGAGATCAACGCGTTTTGAGAGAAAATTTAGTATACAAAAAGGAGTGATTTACGTATCCGATTTCGTGAAAAATACAATGGTTATATATTTAAAACGATATATCACGAGATTTTTTTAGGTGTTTATATTTCACACAAAATTCCAAGAATGCCATGCATTTGTATATAGCACGTAGCAATTGCACAAAAAGCTAGCCGTCTACACGTCAAAAAAACCAAATAAAAGAAAAATAAATATTGAAATTCCGCATATTTTTATTGCGAATGATCATAGTTTTTATCCTTTACTATTTTATATAGGGTTGGCATAAATGTTTAGGATTGCATGGAAAATATCATTTAATCATTGTCAAAAAATGTTATTCATTAAATTCAAAATAATTATTATTCGAATCCTTTGAATTTTTTATTAAACTTTAGATACAAAATTAAATTGCTTGATTATTAATATAAATTATTTCCACATATTTTATTATGTTCATTTACAGTTACATTTAATAATTATGCGGCTCTGAATAAAAATAAGAATTAACTGCTTTTGTGAGACAAAGCTACTGCCATTAAAAAGTCCCGACTAATTTTTGTGTTCGGTCTCAATATTGCTGGAGTTAATACTGGAAACTACGGCCGTACGAGACAACGCGAAACGTGTGCCCGACGTTTCAGGAAAGGGACCATTAGTATGCGCCAGTCGTTTCGGTTCGGTAACCGCGCCGGTTCGGAGCTTCAAATCCTGGGATTATGCGCTTGCGTTTGCTGCCTGCGCTGGCCTATACGAGACGTTCGATAAAATAGCCGCGTTCGATGCACGTGACAGTATTCCCTGGCGAATCCTGAAATAATTTTCCTTTAACAAGAATATCGAGGCAGGAATAGCATTTCAGCTTTGATCGATTAAAAAGAGAAGGCTTTTGATAAACCGTACTTTAGAAATGCAAGATAATATTAAATGGTATTTCGCAATAAAATTCAGATAAATTTTATGTTAACTGAATCTGGATTTATGTATACGATTTCGCAAAAAATACAACAGCTCTATATTAAAAACGATTCAATCTTAATACGATTTGATCATATCAAGAGACTCTTTCCGGTCTCCATGTTTCACGCAAAACTCCAAAAACGCTATGCACTCATGTATTGCGCATAGCAATTGGACAAAAAGTTATCTGATGGGCTATACTGTGTCAAAAAAACCAAATGTGAAAGAAAATAAATATCTAAATTGCGTATTTTTATTGCGAGATAGAGAAACTACTTCAATTTACGTCGAAGCCTTAAAAACTGTAAAAAGAGTTTCAAATGAATTTTAAACAAAAAAAGGTTATTTATTTTTTCACTAAATATCGATTATCACATTGTTCGCCAAATACGTTTGTTAGCGAACACTCCGTATGTATAGGAGGATTAGCGTAGCCGAAAATAAAAGGGTCAACGGACAGTCGCCGCAAAACTCGTTCGTCCAAAACACACGCGAACTTTTTGGCGATTTCATTGACATGTGCGACGCGTTGTATGTAAAATGCATTTCGCTTTGAATGCGGCGAATGTATTTGCAAATGTAGTTACTGGGATTTTAACGAAACTCGCCAATAAAATTATTTTAGTAATTATTTGTTTTATTTCAGACCTCATGTATTTTCACGAGATGCGAACGCGGTTGATTAATTTAATTTAATGATTTGATAAATACACTGTCACGAGGTTGAAAGACCACAAATGCATAAATGACAATTTTTTTTTTGTTGAATATTTTATTATTGTTGAATATTTCAAATTTTGTCAAAATTTTTCTGGCAAAATAAAAATTATAATATATAACAAATATTCTCTATTAATTTTTTTTTTTTACTTATTCTCTGTTTTACATATGTAGAATTTATTTTGTATGTTTTATTAATTTATGTTGTATTTCTTTTTGTTGTTACTTTTTATTGTATTAACTTAACTTGAAAACAGATTATTCAAAGATACTCTAACATGAAAATTCCATATATACAATCTCCTGAAACGGAAAGTATCTTATATTTATTTCTTTTCGAAGAGATAAGACAAACACGAAATCACGAAATTCTTTATTTCTCGCGGTCCAAAATAATCTCGACATAATTTACCGTGTCAGGATGATGATGGATATGCCGCGCGACTCAACTTAATTACCACGTGAGGCTGCTAACGACGGCAATTAAACGAAGCAATTAAAAGTTTTTCACGCCAGAGTTACTGAGGCTACGACCGTAAACTCTTTCCTGTATTTTCCTGGCAATTTCCGAGAAGTACTTTTTATCGGATATTTTATTTGATATGTAACGCGCGCAGATTTCGTCACTCTTCCTGAAATTTAGATCTTTTTATCATTATAATTATAGTTGATTCGCCGTGTTGAAACAATAGAAATACTTTGATCTTTAAATAAGCTGTAGCTTAGATAGGTGTTAGTTTTTTAGGTTGTTAAATTTTAAGAAAGAGAGAGAGATTGTGTATGTATTCAATCGATTGAAAAATTCGTATTGCAAAATATTATCATGTTTATTTTATGAAAAAGATATTTTTAGGATCTTCATTTTAATAAAATTTTAATGACAAAAGATGGTTACCTTTCTTTTATTTCTCTCTTTCGATATTATATAGAATTATTGAACTACATATCCAAAATTATTAAATATAGAAAAATGCAAAAAATTTAATAAAATAGGATATAATAAAACCTGTAGAATCGTACACACAAAATTTTTTAATATCCAGAAATTGCGAAAAAATCGACGAAATAATAAAAGGAAACTCATAACAGAATGGTTTCGTATTTGTATACAATGTAAATAATAAACAAGCCCGATATTTTTATATTTTTTAAATGGTATTAAGTGTGTTTGCTATTTTGGAGACGCGAGATCTCTCGCAAGAACTTTCCTTGCGGTTTTCTTCGCAACACATTGCGCCAGTATTCTCCCGCGAGTGCCTCTAAACTCTTACTAAAGGCGTGCGCTTAAAAATGCATTCGTCGTCGTCGTCGTCAAGGGTACAATTCTATCTACAAGAGTAATATCCCGCGACATGTAGGCCAAGGGAAATATTTTTGCGAAGCTTACATCAAACTTCTACAGCTTATGAAACTCTGCAGTCCTTTACCTAAAGTTTAATTAACTATTAACATTAAATATTCTGGCGATAAGTGCACACCTTAATTAAAATTCTGTTCGAAATTAACTGGAAAATGAAATTTCGACGAAACATCAGGTTCCTTTATAATATTAAATATTAATTTTACCTCTTTTTTTTTTTAATTTTTTATGAGGAAGAAAAATCGCAAAATACGAGTAATTCTTGCAAGATAATAGGAAAAAAGAGAAAAATATTTTGAATATTATTGCATTGAATTATATTTTTTCTAGAGTGGATTACATATGTAGTTTATAAATAACGACTAATAATATCTTACATAAGATACACGAAGAAAAATTAGCAACGTTTCGTCAATTTTTTTTGTTAATATTTTACGCGATGGCGTATTATACAAAGAATCACGCTGCGAATATTTCCTTCATGAAAATTCAGATTCACATAGACATTTAGACGAAATAATAGAATGTCTGCTAATATAATCGAGGTTCTCAGTGAATTATATAATTCATAAATGTCATATATACACAAAGAGACATTTTCGACAACGCTTCGTCAATATCTTTTTTTTTTTTTTTTTAACGTTTTAGAGAATGGATAATCATATACAATATACAGTATCACGTTGCGAATGTTCTCGTACAAATTCAAATGGTGGATGGTCCGTTTCGTTTTCACATAACTTTTAGGCTATTTAATAAGAGAGATACTGTAGATGTGTACGCGTGTACGTGTAATAATGCAATAAGCGTACTTCGGAGATATACGGTACAAGTTTTCCCTAGAGTCAATAATATAGATACAACTGCCAAGAGATATTACTAGCAACCTCTTACGAAATAAGATACTCTATCCGGATAAAACCCAGTTCTTAATATGGTTCGCTTCCTGTTTATTCGCGCGATCCTTTTAAAGTTCTATCATGCATACAAATGGCTATTTGAATCATGGCGATATTTTTTTGACGTGCCTGTGTACGCAAAACAATATCTCTCTTTCAGTAATCAAATAAATTACGACTAATACATATATTTCACGGTTTTGTTGAATAATAATATTAATAGATAGTGTAATTAAAAAAGTAAGAGTTTGAATATTTGACGAAAACAAATTCAGATTACTTCTCTTGATACGCTCTGTTTTGATGAATTATCTTACGTGATCGCGTCGTGAGTGATGTCGTCGTATAGGGTTGGTAAAGTTGGTAGAGTTGTAAAATCAGAGGCTGACTGTGTGGTTGGTCGAATAGTTTCGCTTGTTCCCTCAGGCTTGTGTGGTTACTCGGCGTATCTAGGCCAAGTAATAGGGCGCTCTGTAGGCCGCGGCGTAATAAGGGTAGCTAGAATAGGCCGCGTACGCGTAGGGGTAGCTGTATGCGGAATAAGCGACGGCCGGAGCGGTGTATGCACTGTAAGCGATCGGGGCCGTGTAAGCCGCGTTCAACAGCAACCCTCGCTTGTTCCTAGCCGCTTCCGGCGATATGGGCTCGGCCTGTGCCGGTTCGATGGACTCTACCTCGGTGGGTTTCGCCTCCGCGAGAGCCGCGGCCACCAGGACGAAAAGAGCGATAACCTAAAAATAGTAAGGAAAATATATAAAGATACGTTTATAAGCTGTATTATAAGTTTTTAATCTACGTTTTTTAAAAAGATTTATAAAGCCGCAAAACTCGGAATTTTGTATTGAATTTTCAATTTTCTTACTTGATGTTGAAAAAATATGTACAAATAAAAACAATTTTTTTAATTTTTTGACTGAGAGAGAATATAGACTTGAAAATTTCCAACTTTCAGAAATCTGTTAAGATCTATTATCATTTATAAGAACGCGAGATATATTTAATTTTTTTTTCTTCTTCTCCATCTCGACTTGATATTTCTATATAAATTATATAGAATCGTACAGTATCAAAATGTTACTGCCGAGAAATTAGTCGAAAACTTTTTCAACCAAACCAGTCAACTATATACTAGCACTGATATCACGAAAAAAGATTACAGTCGTTTTACTCACGGCGAAGCACTTCATGTCTGCAGGCTGAGTTGACAGAGAATCGGAAAGCTTTGGAGAGCTCGAAGATCGAAGATCGATTGATGCTTGTGCTCTTGGGGTGGCGCACTTTTATACGCGTTCAATCGTACGTGCATCGATTCGCGATTATCATTTTCGATCTGCGTAATCACGCATAGCAATTATTGTCCTCCTGACATTGTCCGTCGACGTAGAGGGAGAGAGGAGAACATCATCGGGAATTTAAACGCAAGTATCGGAGTTGAGCAACCCGTCCTTGGCCGCCGTCCAAATAGAGAAGCGCAAGAACCTTTCGTTGCGCCGCCGGTCGATTGTCGCATTTAGTATCGAATCTGTAATTTTGTAGTATCGATTTATTAACGTTTTATAAGAAAAAAAATATAATTAACATATTTAAAGATATATAAATGCAATTTGTTTAAACTTCGAATTTTTTTTTTTTGGTCTTTTCTTAAGTGAAAAATATCTTCCGGTTTTAGGTAAAGATATGTTATAGTGAGATTTCAATTAAATCTGATATTTTACCATATTATAACATGAGTAACATATAGAATATACAATATAATACGACAGCATAAATAATATGTGAAGAAACATATGAGATTTATATTAATAACAATAATAATATTATCTAATATTAGTAAAGAATAATACATCACATTATTTATATCTCTTTGAAAGAATGAAGATATCGATACTCAGTTAATTTATGCGCTAAACATGACATTCCTCGATTCTCATTGATATTCCTCGCGATCGTCGCGCTCGTCGCAACAATTTTCATGACGCGATTACGATTTAGCTATTCTGGCCTTGTATCCGATCGGACCCCGTTCGCGGCTACGGAGACCAGATGGTCCCTGCGTCGCACCATTGGGTTCGGACCAAATTCGTAGGGCAGTTAATGACGTCTGAAAATCCTAAATCCAATAGAATCCAATTTGCCAGGTCGGATTTTACGGACCCGTTCTCGGACTGCGAGCCAATCGCCTCTAAGCTACGATTGTTTATCAAAAACGGAATTCTCTACGGACGATTATCCGTAAATACGATAGCTCGATTATAAGGATTTTTTCGGAATAGAATGAATTAAATCGGATTTTCTTTTCCGACGAAAATTTAACGCAGAATTTGATTTATAGCTCAAGAATCAATACATTACGTTTTAAATATTAATATTATTATTAATTATAAATATACATATATATTGATAATAAAGTCGCTCTTATCAATTAATTTCAGACAAATATTTAAAAATCGATCGCTAGGATATCTAATGCTAAATGTAAAAAAAGGATGATTATCGCGATATTGATAACCGTTTATTAAATTTTCAGAACAATCTTCGAGCTTTTCAAAGAATTTGTCATTAGAATATATCGGTGGTATGGTCGCGGACGTAAGAATTCTGTAGAATTCTTGGCATGATTTACCGTCGGAAATTGTTTTGTACGGCGACAATGTTAAAGCGGGAGACGAAAGGCACACGCGATGTGCTTCTCGACACAGTAGTTACGGTAACTTGGCACAGGAGTAACGATCCGCGTCGTTAATCATATTTTATTCAAGTTTCCACTTGTCGCGCTGGGAACACAACGTTACACTCTTTTCAGTGATGATGGTCAATTTTTCATGAGCGTTTGTTGTCGCAGGCGGTTACATTGTGTCTTTCAAAAGATAAAACCGTGGCATCGCCAAAATTGCACATCATTGTCGATAATTGCCTTTTTAACATCTGGATATAGTATTCTATCATGATATAAAGACATCTACATTTACTCCTAGAATTCGTGCAATCGGATATTTAATATTATGTTTTGTGTAAATTTGGAATCTACTTTTATTTGAAAAATTATCATTGACAGTTTCTCGTGCTAAAAAATAATAGATTATAATTACGAAAAAGACAATAAGATGTGTTTGTTTTTATTCATTTTAGGGAAATCTGTACATTACATAATAGCATGCAAACATTAATTATACTTAATGTTACATTTAATGAAGAGATGAATTGTTTAGTGATGAATTATATTTAATGTTACATTTAATGGAGAGATTAATTGTTTAATGACGAATTATACTTAATGTTACATTTAATGGAGAGATGAAATGTTTAATGACGAAAGCTTCATAATGCGATTTAATGTAATATCTAACAAAAAAGTCACGAATGAATGAACGAGAAATTACGGGATGGAATATTATATGTGGTAGTATTTTAATAAAGATAATTAACTCTGTTACTTTGCTAAATTTGAAAAAGCTGACGTCCTCAGGCGAACGAACGAGCGAAGAAGATTTGCGACGAGAATCCGCGGAAAAGTCGCATAAGCGAGACGTGACAGAAGGGTGGCGGAGGGTGCGACCGCGCATTATCCGTCCGAAATACCAGCTATTTTCCGCTCTCAAGTCGACGACGAAAGCTAAGTTAGAGAGGGGAGCGGGAGCTCGATTTCGCTCGCGAAGGCAAGACTTGAGTAATATCGCGACGTCGTTCGAGCGATGACAACGTCGGTCGAGGGCGGTTTGTCGGAGTGCCGGGGATGTTGGAGTGTTTTTCATATAAACGCTGATTGCCAGCCGCATTTTTATCCGCGTCGCGTCGGTATTAGCATACCGAGTCTCTTCGTTGGTCCGGATGCTGTGGAGAATAATTTTCGCTGGGACACTCGTCGCCGCCGCGACGACGAGATTATCGCGATTTCATTTATATTTGCTGCCTCGGAGTTTATTCATCCGGCTTACTGTTCTTTTATGAAATGGAAAAAGAATAGTGAGACGGATGAAATATTTACAAGATGAATTGTTTCTCGAATAGAGCAAGAATGCAAGTCTTTCTAAAACGTTGAGGTATCAATAATTTTTGATAATTTCAAACATTTTAATAAAACAGTTTATCACAAAGATCACAAAAATCTACAGTTGTATTTTAAATATTTGAAATTTATAAATGAGTGCTTCTGATACAATATATATATA
>NW_021849408.1:708322-714841 GCF_003651465.1 Formica exsecta
ACATATAAGAGTTATTAGATTTATTCGTTATATACATATATAAATTAATAATATTAATAACAATATATATTCCTCCCACACATACATACATACACAAATATACATGCGATAAAGATGCATAGTTAATTACGCGTGTGCAATTGTATGACACAATGATCTCGGTTAGAGAGGAAGATCTGTCAATCATTCGCCGATTCTTTCGCTTCCTTCTAGTCGTCTCGAGAGACCCTCGTGATTGGCTATTTGACGAACTGACGTCGTAAACTGAAGATAAAAAGAACTCTAAAGCAGGCGTAAAGCTATGTTATTTCGTACGAGAGCAAACTTTCTTGTCGTTTGATTATTTTTCCTGACGCGACTAAGAGATTTCTGCACATCTGAAGTGTCGATTTAAATTTCCTCTGATGCCATTCAGAGTGAATTTAAGAATGATGCTGTATATAATTTTCTCGTCATACATTAAATGGGTTAACTTAAGGAAACAAAAATTACTATTGAGTTCTTTAAAAATGCGGAGATAAATAGAAAATGCATGAAGATCATTTATTGTGAAAAGAAGATTAAAGAACAATGCAGCTTTACTCTGTAACAGTAATAGATTGAGAAGGTAATGAAAAATATTTATTAATAACAGCGAAAAATTTTCTTTGTTTCTTGAAAATTAAGAAGTTTAAATTAAATCTTTCTATGAGACAATAGAGATTCGTAAGATTAAATCAATTAAATACATTGTGTAAGTATTTCTGAGTATTTATTCTTTTCTCTAATTTTTCACATTCTTACGATACAATTCTTTAGAATGCAATAAGACATTATTATGAGTAGCAATTAAAATGGCATTTTTTTTTCTTGCGAACCCTGGTAATTAGCCTGACGATTTTTTCGACTGCATTACTTCTTCATTCTCCAGTCGGTCTTTTTCATTTTAAATTCCGGTAGCGGCTCACAGCCTCATAAGCAGCCCGGTGTCCTTGATGTAATCCGCATACATAATGTTGTTGCTGCACGCGCTGTTTGCGATGTCATACTTATTACATGACTGACCTGTGTAAGCTCTCGATACAAGCACATGTGCCTTTCACGGTCGAATGTACGTGTACACAATGTCTCAAATATGGAACCATGAGGATACTAATTCGTTATTACTTTTGATAGTACTTTTAAACCATAAAAGACTACATATTAGAAGAAAATTTAAATTTCATAATATTAAATATTTATGAAAAATATTAGAATATTATATAATATATACATTATATAATATCATATATTTTCATTCTGTTACATGTATATAAATTAAATCTTTCTAATAAAATATGATAAAATAACGGAAAATATTGATAATATTGAAATATTATTAATTTTCTAATATCTTTTTTTGATTTTTCGACGCCTCTTCCGAAATATATGATTTTAAATGACACATATGACAAAGATAGATGACAAATGAACGTCTTATAAGTTAGCGGAACAGAATGAGCAGAATAAATTCTAATTAATATTTTTATTTGTTGCTCATTTGTTGCTAAAAAGTTGCCAAAGAAAAAAATTTGTTGCTCTGTAAGTTTTTAAAAAAAATGATGTTCCGCTAAAGGAAGATTAAGTTAGCGGAACAATATATATATAGCAACAAAATTGTACATAACAATAATATAAGAATTTGTTGCTAATTTGTTGCTCTCGAAATATGCAAGTTCCGAATTTGTTGCTTGCAAAATAAGTATAAATAATGCCGGAAAGCGGCACAGCGTGCAAACTTACAAGAGTAAACTATCAGAAAAAATTTTGTTGCTCGCTTAAATTTGGTACTGACGTATTGTCTGAATTTGTTGCTCCTCTCGAAATCAAGTTCCGAATTTGTTGCTTGCAAAATAAGTATAAATAATGCCGGAAAGCCGCACAGCGTGCAAACTTACAAGAGTAAACTATCAGAAAAAAATTTGTTGCTCGCTTAAATTTGATACTGACGTATTGTCTGAATTTGTTGCGCTCGAAATATGCAAGTTCCGAATTTGTTACTTACAAAATAAGTATAAATAATGCCGGAAAGCCGCACAGCGTGCAAACTTACAAGAGTAAACTACCAGAAAAAAATTTGTTGCTCGCTTAAATCTGGTACTAACGTATTGTCTGAATTTGTTGCTCTCGAAATATGCAAGTTCCGAATTTGTTGCTTACGAAATAAGTATAAATAATGCCGGAAAGCCGCACAGCGTGCAAACTTACAAGAGTAAACAATCAGAAAAAAATTTGTTGCTCGCTTAAATTTGATACTAACGTATTGTCTGAATTTGTTGCTCTCGAAATATGCAAGTTCCGAATTTGTTGCTTACGAAATAAGTATAAATAATGCCGGAAAGCCGCACAGCGTGCAAACTTACAAGAGTAAACAATCAGAAAAAAATTTGTTGCTCGCTTAAATTTGATACTAACGTATTGTCTGAATTTGTTGCTCTCGAAATATGCAAGTTCCGAATTTGTTGCTTACGAAATAAATATAAATAATGCCGGAAAGCCGCACAGCGTGCAAACTTACAAGAGTAAACAATCAGAAAAAAATTTGTTGCTCGCTTAAATTTGATACTAACGTATTGTCTGAATTTGTTGCTCTCGAAATATGCAAGTTCCGAATTTGTTGCTTACGAAATAAATATAAATAATGCCGGAAAGCCCTTGTAAGTTTGCACGCTGTGCGGCTTTTCGGCATTATTTATACTTATTTTGCAAGCAACAAATTCGGAAGTTGTATATCTCGAGAGCAACAAATTAGCAACAAATTCTTATATTATTGTTATGTACAATTTTGTTGCTATATATATATTGTTCCGCTAACTTAATCTTCCTTTAGCGGAACATCATTTTTTTTTAAAACTTACAGAGCAACAAATTTTTTTTTTGGCAACTTTTTAGCAACAAATGAGCAACAAATAAAAATATTAATTAGAATTGATTCTGCTCATTTTGTTCCGCTAACTTATAAGACGTGACAAATGACACTATGTGCATCGTCGTTAATAGGAATGAAAAGTCACGTTATAGGCGACAAAGAGAATCGGCAGAGTAGTGGCATTGTTTCGCACTTTTTTTTAGAGATCCTCTCGGCATCATTGTCTCAAATTACCACTGTATCACTCCTTTCTTCCTTTCTGCATAGCGCGTTCGTCTTCTTTCTGTCGCTTTATCCTTTCGTCTAGTTTTCTCTTTTATTTTCTTTTTCCTCTTTTAACTAACGGCAGTCAGCACATGCCGATTCTTCACGAATGGCTGTTTTTCTTTGTCGTCATCGTTTTAGAAAATCATAGTAGCGCTCCACTGTATTTCCAGACGAGCAGCCGAGCAGAAAATGCAAAAAGAGCCTAAAAGGGACCTGTTCTGATACTTTGTTACCTTATACAGCATATCTCAATTCCGTCATGCTTATTCTTTTGCGAGAAAAAAAATTACGATAGGTTTTTTTCGGAAATCGAGCGACATACGGGTTGTTTATATAAAAAGTATTTATCTGATAAATATAGTGCAGTCTTAAATAAATATATAGATTTCTCATCCTGGGATAAATTTTTCAGAGCGCAGTATAATTATTTCGAGAAAACAATATTTTAAAATTTTATATGGATAGTATAACTGAAAATATACGAGGGTTACTCAGATCAAACCGGGACTTTCACTGGTACGGAATAACACAACACATTTATGGAAATTACATTCATTTCTCGACATAAATCTCTGCTACATTTATGCACTTGTCACAGCGTTTCACTAGTGCCTAGATACCATTAGCATAAAAAGATTTGTCAATATGGCGGAACCAGAATAGGACAGCGTCCTTCACTGCGTCGTTACTGCCGAAATGTTGACCTCCCAGGAAAGTCTTTAAGGGTCTAAAAAGGTGAAAATCACTGGGAGCGAGATCTGGACTGTAAGGGAGATGAGGTAATATCTCCCAACCGAGTTCCATTAATGTCCAGGTAGTGCGGGGGTCAGTATGGGGCAGTATGGGATCTTACATTATATACGGCTGTCTTTAAGCCTTTTGCATTTTCAAATGTTTTACTGCGACTGATTGTCTTATCACCGTACTATGTTTGAAGTCTTCTGTAAATGTCTGCCGGTTTCACACTTTCATTTACAGAAACTTCATCACAATTCGCTGTTCGTGTTTTACATGCGTTGATACTGTGACCCGCCATTTTTACTAACTGACTATTGTTCTGTCCGAGACATGTGCAGCAATTATATTAATAATAAGGCACATTTGCCACATATCCCTAAAAAGTTCGTCGCGATCATATAATTTTTATAGCCTATACAATTAAAAATCTCGGTTTGACTTGAACAATCCTCGTAATATTAATACATCCCCTCCCAATATGTGTAATTACTATAATATTAATAAATTCCAAAAATATTGAATATACATAGTGACAAGTATAATGCATAATTTACTGTCAAAAGAAAGAATAATATTGATGAGTAATGAGATAAATACTGACAACAATATTGATACTTGTTTGATAAATGACAACACAATATTGATATTTTTTCAAATTCGCAATTTTATTGAAGAAGTTTGATTGGAAAAATTTATACTTGACTCTTCTCTCTCTCTCTAAATGGTGTCGAAATTGTCTGAAAGTTTACAATATCCGTAAATTATTCTGGATGAAGAGTGATGATGAATAATCTATATAGATGTTTAGAACGAATTGATTCATAGGATCGATTCGGTATCTCTATAAGCCGGATTTAAAGTTTTTTAAATAAATGTCAAGAGTCAACTCTTTTATTGTGAGCGACGACAGCGATGGCGGCCGATATTTGATTTTCGTGCATATTTACGCTGTCGGAATCTGCAATCGTTTTCCCGATCAAACGGGAAAGTCGATTGGCATCGATTCCTTGATTAGTCGAATACGCTATCGGTATCGGGCTCGGAAATCAAAATCACAGTTCAGATCAGCACGAGCCGAATCGATTTTCGCCGTGAGCTAGAGAGCTAACGTTAAATTCATTATAGATAAGCGCCAAACTCGGAATGAGATCATCGATATTTCATCGTAGGTATAAGTAAACGGTAGGATAAAAGACAATTGACTCTCCGGTATTATATGAGATCTCACCTTTATCCAAGGATTTCTTTTTGGTCAATTCAGAATCGCTTCTTTCTTGGCAAAAACTAAGCTACGAGATATAAAAAAAGATAATATTTTATTAATTATTTAAATTTAATTGGAGAGTAAATTGATTTAAAAAATAATTACTTTTAAATTGAAATATAAAAGATATTAATTTGTTTTTTTAGAAATTTTGATAAATCAAATTTTTCAGTTATAGAAAACAAATTTTTGTTTTAATATGTTTCAAATTATTTTATTTAAACAGAGTTATTTAGTTTGAATCTTGATTCTTATTTTTATTTTTATTATTTCTTATTAAAAGAATCCAGAGACCAGTAATGAATTTCATTCTGTTAAAATAAAGTTGCTGATTTCGAAAATGTTTATTATTGTCAAATAGTTTCGAGTGATCTGGAAATACTTTACGGGGTTCACAGAGACGAATCAAAAGTATTGCCTTTTAAACTAGAAAATGAAGTAGCTCCGATCACACGAAAGAGATAAAGGAGAATGTATCCGGTTTCCGCGCGGCAATGATAAAACGTGGGGGGTCGAAAATTGCACGGCGTTAAGTGAAAGTCGTAATAACGGCGGCTTAAGGTTTCGCCGCAGAGAAGCGAAACCCTATCTCTTCGTTTCTCGGAGGGATGAGGGGGCCCGTCTGCGTGCGTGCACGGGAAAGCGGTGGACGAGATCGATAACGCTAGAAACTGCGTGCTTCGAAAGGGTCCTCTCTCATGTGTGCCCTCCCCCTCGTTTCCTCCCTTTATCCTCTCTTCGTCTTTCGAAGCTCTCGAGAGAAAAAGAAAAGAGAGAAAGAGAGATGAGGGACTTTGTTTCACCATGACGGAGTGAATTTCCGTTCGTCGGATAGTCGCTTGAAAATAATTGCGGGAACCTCCGGATTCCGTAAGGGAACAATGCACCGCATCTAATCCTTCTCTTTCTCCTATAACCGACGGTTTCCTACCGTTGTTCGTCCTTGCCGTCCCGAATGTTAACCTGAGGGAGATGGCGAACACGACATGGAATGAGATAAGCACTTGTGAGAGAGATTCTGTTGCGGCAGATAAATCATCCGGTCAACATACGGCTTGATAAGCCGTATTAAAAGCTGGTTGTTGTACTGCAAGTTTATTGTGGTCTGTGATTCGTTGTAGCTTGATATTAACCTCAAATTATTAAGAACATTTTTGTTACTTGTGACAGAATTTTATATTTTTAAATAATTATTATTTATTGAGTTTTGTTGATATTATTTGCTTAAAGCTTGAATAATAAGTAAAATTTTATTTTAAAATATTTTGAAATAATATCTCTCTCAGAGATATATAGATTTTAAAGTTTTTAATATTGTTAGTAATTATTATTAATTTTGATTTTTAAGGTTTATTAATTTATT
>NW_021849408.1:717022-734941 GCF_003651465.1 Formica exsecta
ATATTATTATTATTTGTATTCTATTAAAAACTTGTATTATATACATAATAATTAATCTTTGTACGTGTAAATGGTATTAAAGTAATCGTTAAGATAGAAAATAAGAAATTGAATAAAATACATATAATACTTTTGACTCTACACATCAACAAAGACTATTTTGGAACTTATAATATTTTATTATTTATGTTTTTATGATAAAAACAAAAGAGAGAGGGGGGGAAATGGTAAGACATATTATAATTTAAACCAGTTATTATGAGTAATAGGTTCACATTAGTGAACTAGGAGAAACCTCGAATCTGATGGAATCATCGAACAATTATAGAAAACGAAGGAGACGCATCATCATGCTGACGTTATCGGACACATCTCGAAACGCTCGTCCTCTTCGGAGGCGGCATCGGGATTTTCAGTGGACCGCGAAATATGTCGGCATCGATTCAACGTGTCCAAAAATACTTTCCTCGGCGGTTGGAGAGACGCATGATTCGACGGAAGTGCGATTTCTCAGATGTACCCGTCGTGTTCGATGTCGCGTTACCAATCGTGTAAAAGAGAGAAAGAGAAGTCACACAGTGAGACAGAGGGCTCCTCTTCAGCTTCTCGCATGCTGTGAGCTTCGAAGAAAGCTCTTTCGAAATCTGAGAGCGGCGATGTCCCCGGGGATGATACGGTCTTCGTACAGAGGGATTTCCCCCTGGACCACTGTGAAGTTTCTATTCGTGTTTGCGCGGTAGAAAAATGCATCATTCGAGAAGTTTCTCGCGATTTCGCTAACGTTGTAATCGAAGGAACGGAGTAATAGAGAAGAAAGCGTAATAGCAAGATTAATAATGAATGCAGATAGCTTTAAATTCTTGAAATTTAGATACGTAAATATATTCTATAGAATAATATAAAACTTAAAAGTATCATTTTTTAGGATAGATATTATTTTACTATTCTAGTTTCAAAAATTGTGTTCTCGAAATACTATGATTTATTTTTAAAAGCACATAAAAGTTAGTGGCTAAAATAAAAATAAAAAAATGGGGCATCTCTTTTTTTTAAACGAGAACTTTTAAATTATAGGTCATTATATCATTAACTATTTTAGATCATTCGAAAATGTATATCTATATTAATTCTGCTTTAAATTGTTATATAAACATGCAATAAAATAATATTTGCTATTTATTAGTTTTAACAGATGTATCTCTGCGGAAAATTGCGATACTATTTTAGATATATAATTTATATATGTATACATATATATGGCAGACGGTCGATTATTATGATTTCCGCCAGATTCGTTCTACAAATAGACAAGGCGCTTTTGGCTGATGGAGTATAATATCATTTGTTCAGTAACAATCGCGAACTGGGAAATGTTTCAGAATTTATGAGCTCGGCTGTGCAGCAGGGCTGAAATGTGTGGGATTGGCAGCAGCAGGATGAGAATATCGATAGTATAATATATCGGCATGTAAAAAATAGTATATCGGTATATCGAGAATAGCTCGCTCCGACAATTATTTTCGATCTATTTGAGTTCGAAGAAAATGATAAAATGTCTAAACAACTTGGAATTTAATATGTTATCGACCCACATGATAAAAGATTGGATATTGTATATACTTTATTATGTTTTAATTTTTTTCACGTCGAATCAAGTTGTGATTAAGAAATTGGAGTAGAAAAAATAATAATTTTGCAAAAATTACTAACAATATACTCAAACATTTAAAATTGATAAAAAAATTAAATAAAAATAGAAGAATATTTGAAGTTTTTAATGTAAATCAATTCTTAAGTAATTAATTAATTGTATATCTATTTAATAATAAAAACAAGTTTAAATTATATATAATATCCAAACCAAACACGGATGTGTGTTTGCAACATCATTGTTCAAATCTGTTACATCGTGTTGGGAAAGTATATTCATCGTAAACTTCTCTCCGTTGCGCGTGATACAGTCGATGTTTTCATAAACCGTCAATAACTTTCGCAGCTTCACTTTAACACCACTTGCTTTCGACACGACGGAGCTTAGGGGATTTCGTAAGTTAGAAGTAGATCGCGAAGGAAATCGAGGATTTTTGTATTGCCTAGCAAGAAACTGTCAATAACATATTGTGTAGGATATTTTTGAAATAGGATTACTCTTTTCGATCAATCTCTTTGATTAAATTGAAATAGTTTGTTTACGATGATTAATTTTTGAATTAAAGAGTTTCTATTAAATTGTAAAGTCTATTTAAATTGGCTGAAAGTAACACAAATTTCTGAATTGTCAAAGAGATATCACTGTTTCTATAACGAAAGGAGCAATGTAAAAAAAAAACCAATAATTTATTTATAAAAATAAATAGGTTTTTTTCTTATGTCTTTTACGCGAAGAAGGAAAACGGATGGGGACGTAGTTCGTGTCTCGAGAGTGTAGTTATCATCGGAAATCGCGGTTAGGCGGTGGCAGGGTTACGGGACCAAAAGCAGAAGCTACGAGCTCCGCTTACTCGGCAGTTTCAATTAAGCATCGAAGCTTTCGCCGGCGAAGCACGCAATCTCGCTCCCCTTATGGTACACTCGACCGTCTTTCCCTCGTTCGTCGTTTCTCCACGGAATCAAGCCAGCTGCTTATCTGTGAAATTTAGAAAGAGGACGAGGAAAATGTCGTAAGATTTGCCGAGCTGTTGCTAATTAAGATTGACTACAAGACGATTTCGTCGGCACGATCCATCACGATAATTAACAACGATCAAATTAAATTTAATGATGTTGATAGATCAAACATCAATTTATATATACATATATTACAAGCTCTAAACACACATTATGCTTTTATCAAAAAGTTTTACTATTAAATAATTATCGAGTTGAACTGCTCTCTCTCTTTCTCTCTTGAAAGTGTAAAAATTCAGATAAATATAAAGTAAATTATGAAGATTGTATGAAAATAAAATTAATAAATAACATCAAAATATATTCAACACCCACATATACACAATAAGATAATATAACTAATATTGTCATATTGCATTATAAATATAATCATTATGGTATGACTCGTAATATTGCAAATTAATGAATAACATCAAAATATATTCAACACACACATATACACAATAAGATAATAGTATATAACTAATATTGTCACACACATTGCATTATAAATATAATCATTATGGTATGACTCGTAATATTGCAATTAGCCACATACTTTTCAACATTTACATTTATTTCTAATTACTAATATTTCTCATTATTCAGACTATTTTTGATGATGTGGAAATACTCTTTCTGTGTTTGATTTCAAACATTAAAGTAATTGCTCAAAGTTACGATAATTGCCAATATTCTTGACGAGCTGTAAATAATTCTTAGACGAATTCTCGTCGAGATAAAGATGTAACGAGCTAAGTCAAAGATTACGACGCTATGAAATGGATGTTGCAGAGAAAGACGAACGTAGTTTGAAATTGCGAAAGTTTCATAGCGACCATATTTTTACGAATACGTTGTTAAATTTTTAATGAAAACAAAAAGAAAGCTAGAGAACAATTATAAGATATTAATAAAGAGCGAAACTTTGTATTTCTTTCTATTGTAATAAGTTTTCATCATGTTAAAATCTTTCTCATACCTAAATTCTTTTTGACACAATACTTCTTTTAATATTTTATTTATTCCAAACTTTAATATATATTAAATTAACTCTTCCAACTCTTATATGTATATATTATAAAAATAGTTTTATATAAAAAAAATAAAAAAAATTATATTGGAGATATTTGCGTGAGATAAAAAAAAAAAAAATTAAATATTGCCTAACTTTTTCAAGAATTAAATTTTTTTAGCGTATTTTAATACGCTAATTTCTTCTCGAAAAGATTCAGCAGCTTAGTTCTATCATCGGCAGATTGTGGTGACGCCGACGTTCGGGTGACATTTAGAGTGGCGTCGCGGCGTCGAGCGAGTTCCCGCTCTTTGCCCTGCTTCTTCCACGTTTGCCTCGATGGATGGCTCTTCATTGAGCGTCGTCTTCGTCGTCGTCAGCGACGACGACGACGACGACGACGTCAACGTCGATGTCGGCGCGACCGTCAAAGGTCGCCACGGTATAAATACCTCTGGCGCCGCCGTCGGCTCATCGTCCCGGTTTCTCTTCCCCCTTTGATCCCTCGCCCTCTCGACTCCTTACACACACCAGCCTAAATTTTCCCCCTTTCACGTTTACGGATCTCCTTTCTTGTCTCCGCCACTTCTAAAATTCGCAAAGATGTCATTAGCTGTGTTAGAGTCGAGATGAAATTTGATATAAAACTAAAACGTAAGGAGCAGAGTAAAGAAAAAGATACAATTTTTCTCAGATTTCCAATTTGTATGTTCGAGACAGAATTGAGTATAGCATTACTTTAGTTCGTCTAGATAAGACTTGAGCGACTCAATGAAAATTCGTCGAGACTCTCTGGCGGGACGCGAGACATTGATAGATCGATTACTGTTGTCGTCAGTTGTCGTACAGCGAGACGCATCCGGTTTTCATGGCGGATAAAGCGAAGCTCTATACGAAACGACAGTCCGATATGATATACAAGATGAAGCGGCGGAGAATACGCTTCTAAAAATATTTTCGAATTTGAAGTTCGTACAAATCACGAAAGCTTATTAACAACTAATTCTGCAAATCTGGTATCTTTTTTATTTTATTTTATTTTATTTTATTTAGTAGAAGTCTGATTTTGCGCATTTATCCAACTTCTTATTTTTTCGACTTTGAATTTTGATCAATAATTAAATATGAAATTAGTATTTTGTTCTTCCAATAAAACTTTAAATTTTGAAATATTGTAATTATTTATGCTAGAATTATTAATACTTTAATATCGAAATATTATAGTAATTATTGTAAAGAATTATCGATATCTTTAGTCGAAATGTATGTAATCTTCCTTAGTTCCGTTATCTCTAGCTTCACACAAAACTGCGTGACTTCCGAGACACCCCGAGGCTATTCGATAACGCGGTTAATGCGTATCGTTCTTTACATTAACCGCGTTATCAGCCAATGGCAAAAACCCTGGTAGTTCGGCGAAGCTAAAATCGACGATATCTCGATAGTTGGATGAGAAATCTCTATCATTTTCGCCGAATCGACAACCTGCGCAAAAAAAAAATAACGATGCTACAAGAGATGCTCATCGTCTCAATGGTATAATAAATAACCGTACTAATAGCATACCGACACTTTATCTTATCTTCACCTCATGGTCGGTTTGGAATTTCGTAATCAGACACGTATATTCGCATGTAGTATCTTGATGCTGTTTATGACTGATTTAACGTTCTTGGAACACATGAAATATGTCACGCTTATCTGCGAAATTAAGAAAACATACGTGATTGAAGCCGGTAAAATCTTTTGCTGTTACGTTTCGTTGAGATATCAGCGAAAAGTAATCAAGTATCAATGATTGATATTAATCGATATTGACATAAAAAAATAGATTATAAAACTTATATAAAATAATAAATTATAAATAACATTGATTATAAAACTTATATAAAATATCTTCTTCCAAATTTATTATTATATTATGCATTACAAAATCAATATAAAATATAATGTCTCATCAATTAATATAATGATAAGTTTCAAATCATTATTTACATAAAATTTTAAAACTTTCTTTCACAGAGATTTCTCAATTTTATTTAAATGTATATACATAGCATTAGCTATAATAGTGATATAGCTCAATGATAACGCTCCCATAATATTGTATCGCTTTTCGATTAACGATAGATGTGTGTGCGAGGAAAATAAAAACCGTACCTATCACCGGACTTTTAGAAAAATAGTATAGTATTTAAAGAGTTCGAGAGTCGTTTCCGTTCCAATTTCCGTGCAGACTCGTCTCGGTAATCTACCGGTCGAATAAAGTTAAATTGGCGAGTGCCAAATTTAGATTAGGACGGAGAAGTTTTTCTTCTTTATATCTTGCAGAACGCATTCTATTTTCCCGGAAAAGCGAATCGCGACGAAACTGAAGGTAGACTTTCGAGAACGGCGACACACCGCGTGTCGATAATGCGAGAAGTTCGGCTCGTGCGAAAGAAAACCGAGCATGTTGCTATTTTTTCGTCCGATGCGACGCGACTTTTACATCATTATCGAAATGCGAAAAGTGCTCGCTGGAGAGAGAAACGCGTCAAAGAGTTGGAGAGAATTTCTCTGGCGGAAGGATGCGATACTTCTGGTAGGATGCTGTTAGAATACAGCAATCCGCTGCAAGGTTTCTTCGATGGAAAAAGTCAAGACGCATCGCCGTACGTATGTGTGGACGGAATATTGCTACGTCGGCGGTTGGGAAATATGAGATTCGTCGACGGAAAACGTTCTCGTATGGATATGTGCGATGAAGTTTATTGAAGAAGTTTGAGAAGTCATATAAAATTTTAAATTCTTTTATTACGAATGGGATATACAAAGTGACCTCTCCGAAAAAACTTCATCTGTTGATTTTTTGAAAAATTCAACAAAAATTGAATCAAATTCCATCTTTTTGTGCCACTTTGAAATAAAAATTTCAAAGTTTTAACATTTAATCTTAATGATTCTAAGTCTCATATTAAAGTTCAGAAAATGGAATAAAGAATATATATAAGATTCTATCATTATTTTACGTTCTCGAAACTTTTAACAAAAAAATGATTTATTTTTTATTGCTTATATACCTTAATATTTTTTATTAAGAGAAAAATGATTCCAAATAAAAATTCAAAAGAGATCTTGAAGGGTTTAATACGACTATTTATGAGATTTCTTCGATACTTTGAAAAAGTAAGACTCAGGATACAATATAGCGTGTCTGTGTGTGTTTGTGCGCGTGTGTACAATTGGAATATTGCTACGTCGACAGTTGAGAGATATGAGATTTGCCGACAGAAAATATGAATGTACTTGTATATATATCTCTATATGGGTAGGAGATCAGGAGACATAAAGAAATTTATAAAATTTTGAAGTCGATATAAGCAAAGTCTATATGAGAGAAATCCTACTCTACTATTGATATCTTAAAGAAATAATGATAAGATAGATCCCTTATTTATGTATGTATGTGTGTGTGCGTGCAAAGTCGCACACACGATTCCCATAAAGAATAATATAATAGACAAGAAAATTTAAATTTTTTATTGCAAATATCTTTATTTTTAATAGCACTTTACATTTTACGATATTTAATGAAAAATTGCAGCATGTATAACTGATTTTATTTTTTTTTTACACAGCCTACATTTTATTTTCTTTGGAGTATTCATCTTGTACTTCTATAGCACCCGCTTGTGTTAGGAAAAAATGTATTTTAGTTTTAAATGATGAAATAATTTGGCGAAATAATATTAAAAATAATGTAGCATGGGAGGATTAATTTTTGTCAACTTCAGAGAAAAAGCATCGGCGGAACGATGAATATTCGGCGATACTTGTACGTGGAAGCAATCAGAGCTTAACGACGTTTCGAAAATAGGAATCATATAGACGGCCTATTTGCGGATTTTACGACGCCTACGTTCTCGTCGCCATTAATCTCTAATCGTTATCGCCGCGAAAAGACGGGACGACGGAGAACGCGACGGGATTCGTTCGTCCGCGGAGAAGAACTCGACCACCCAACGACCACGTGGCCTGTCGGGATATTTATGTTACGACGCGACGCATGTAGCATGTAGAGTAACCGCTCGTGTTGACGAGCTCGCGCTTTTTGCCAGCCTTAATGCACCGGCTTTTACTGCACTCGCGTCTGTCCGCGGCTTTATCGCGCCGTTCGTGATGATGCATCGCGCGATGCATACGCTAATGACCGGGATTGCATTGCCGAATGGCGCCGTTAGCATCGCCACCGATATCTCGATTTCCTAATGCACACGAGATGATTTATGCAAGTAGCAACTAACATTTACATACATTTCTCGCGGTAAAACTGGCGAAGGCTTTCAAGGAATGAAAAGCGGTGCTTTTAAAATTATTTGGATTTGCGAGAAAGCAGGAAAAGCTCTATTTTGTCGAAAAAAATTGCTTATTATCATAACTATAATTTTACAGAAGTTTATAAAAATTGATTAATCTTTTTTATTTCTTTTTAATATTTGATATGTTTATGGAATATTTATTTAAAGTTTTTTGAATATATAACTGATTTTATTTTTTTTTTATTTTTAAAGAAACGTTTAAAGAGCGATTAAACAATAATGAGTACATTAGTTTAACGACCGTTTCGAAATTGCCAACTCGGCGCCAACGATTATCTCGTTACTGCGTGTACTTTCGAAGCAGCTCAGCTCTTTAAAATGCACTGGCTCTTAATGAAAGTTCTCATACTAACAGGAAATACTGATATATTAAAACTGTTGGCAATATAATTTTTGCATTTTCATTAAAACTTTCTGCTATTTCTCAAAGAATAATTTATATGAAAAATGGTTTACGTATGAATTTTTGCCTTTAGTATACATATATATTTTCATATATCTGCATGTATGTGTGGGAACCAATTAAAACCTTATTGCGAATTGTAGTATAAATTGAATTTTTTTTACTCTAACTGTGATGGATGCGCAAATATTAATCAATTTCGAATTTTATTATTTTAGGAAAAAATGTATTTTAGTTTTAAATGATGAAATAATTTGGCGAAATAATATTAAAAATAATGTAGCATGGGAGAATTAATTTTTGTCAACTTCAGAAAAAGCATCGGCGGAACGATGAATATTCGGCGATACTTGTACGTGGAAGCAATCAGAGCTTAACGACGTTTCGAAAATAGGAATCATATAGACGGCCTATTTGCGGATTTTACGACGCCTACGTTCTCGTCGCCATTAATCTCTAATCGTTATCGCCGCGAAAAGTGTGTGGGAACCAATTAAAACCTTATTGCGAATTGTAGTATAAATTGAATTTTTTTTACTCTAATGTTTTTTTACTCTGTGATGGATGCGCAAATATTAATCAATTTCGAATTTTATTATTTTAGGAAAAAATGTATTTTAGTTTTACATGATGAAATAATTTGGCGAAATAATATTAAAAATAATGTAGCATGGGAAAATTAATTTTTGTCAACTTCAGAGAAAAAGCATCGGCGGAACGATGAATATTCGGCGATACTTGTACGTGGAAGCAATCAGAGCTTAACGACGTTTCGAAAATAGGAATCATATAGACGGCCTATTTGCGGATTTTACGACGCCTACGTTCTCGTCGCCATTAATCTCTAATCGTTATCGCCGCGAAAAGACGGGACGACGGAGAACGCGACGGGATTCGTTCGTCCGCGGAGAAGAACTCGACCACCCAACGACCACGTGGCCTGTCGGGATATTTATGTTACGACGCGACGCATGTAGCATGTAGAGTAACCGCTCGTGTTGACGAGCTCGCGCTTTTTGCCAGCCTTAATGCACCGGCTTTTACTGCACTCGCGTCTGTCCGCGGCTTTATCGCGCCGTTCGTGATGATGCATCGCGCGATGCATACGCTAATGACCGGGATTGCATTGCCGAATGGCGCCGTTAGCATCGCCACCGATATCTCGATTTCCTAATGCACACGAGATGATTTATGCAAGTAGCAACTAACATTTACATACATTTCTCGCGGTAAAACTGGCGAAGGCTTTCAAGGAATGAAAAGCGGTGCTTTTAAAATTATTTGGATTTGCGAGAAAGCAGGAAAAGCTCTATTTTGTCGAAAAAAATTGCTTATTATCATAACTATAATTTTACAGAAATTTATAAAAATTGATTAATCTTTTTTATTTCTTTTTAATATTTGATATGTTTATGGAATATTTATTTAAAGTTTTTTGAATATATAGATTGAATTTTATAATCTCTAATTATATTTTTTAATTTTATCGAATACTAATTTAATTGGATTGATATATATTTTTAATAGTTATATATCTAATTTAGAAATGTGTATATTTACAAGTTAAATGCATATCTATTGAAAATATACTATATTATACTAAAATTTTAATAATAACTAAAATTTTTACTCTTGATTCTAAATAATGTATTGTAATAAAGAATAAAATTTTTGTTGTACTTAAAGATGGTAAAATCTCTCGTGATCTTTTTGCAAAATATGAATTTTTAGAAACAGGTACTTAACTTAAATGAGAGATTTTTTTGGCAGAATGCTGAAGAAAAGTCCCATTGAGAGAGAAGTTCTATTGGAAAACGGCTTTTAGACTTTTGATGGCCGTTCAAAACTGCTTGGGGAAAATGCGTGAACTGTTTTCAAAGTTTCTGCGGAATATCGTCAGTTTTCAGGTTTTACGACAACGCCGCGTTATCGTAAAACCTGTGTGCAAACGTTTCAAGAATCGCTTTTATAATATGAATAAATTCAAGCATCTTGCGAATAAATTCGAGTAATACGAATAACTTTAAGCAATGCGAATAAGTTTGGATAACACGTACACAAGTTTGATGGGTAAATTTGACTAATACTCTCGAAAGAAATAATATCTTTGTGAGATAAATCTGCGTTCCTAATTGACCGGGTTCATTAGGGATTCATTATGACGGTCGGGATATAATGTGAACGGCTGTACATCAAAGTCGAAGAAAGTTCACAGAGAATTCGCGCGTGGCACGAAGTCGACGAAACATTTCCGCAGTTAGGATACGTCGCTAAACTGGCGCGGCCTTTCTATCGTTTGTCGTCGCAATTTCATCAGCTGCAACATCGAGCGAACTTAATTATAATGCGAATGTCGTCAAAGGAAAGCATTTGGGATATACGGAGTGAGAGACTAATATGCGCAGCGTGACATTGAGTGAATTGTCGGTGAAATGTTTAGATATTTAGTGGGATGTTGCGAACTTGCTAATCATATGAATCTTGTTCATTAATTCTGGTTTGACTTTTCCTTAATACGAGCGTGTTAATTGCGCATAACATAACTACAAATAGATAATAAAACTTTATTCTTTATTTAATTTCTTAATATATATGCTTATAACAAAACTTTTATTTGCATTATTTTGGGAAATATATCCTAAATTATAATTAGAGTAACAAAGAGTACAGAAAAAAATTTGTTTGCAAATTATCTTACATAGATAACGTGCTTATTATAAGCTTTTTTCAAAGATTTTTATACTGTGTAATTTTCATTTTTTGAAACTATGGCTTTAAAACGTTTAAAAGAGAAAAGCCCTTTGATTATCTCCTCCAAAGTATTTGAAGATAATTTATCTCTTAGCCAGCATGGCGTTTTTTTTTCTCTCTGTCATGTAAAAGTTACTGTGAAACTTTGAATCGGTTTAAATCACTGGTAAAGAAACTTGTGCATTTAAGAATTAAGAACAAATTGAGCAAGAATACCATAATATTACTAGCGACTAGCAACGTTATACGTCTTGCAAACTTCTCTAATTTCATTTTCTTTTGTTACAGGGATCTCTGACTTACGGGGCCTTTTTCCTCATCGTGCGCACGCGGGTAAGTCTTTAAACATTCTTATTCCCCGAGTCAATTCTCGTTTGGAATTACTTCGCCTTCTCGTAGAGTGAGGCTGATCTCAGAAATGTCTCGGGATCTTCTTTCATAAAACTACATGTTTCTAAGGCAGGCTTGTAGTACAAGCATACAAAGACTGCGGCCAAAGAAACATTCTGAGAGGCAATTTTTTAAATATTTAAATCAAAAATTTCAAGTATTACTCTGTGGGCAGGCAACATTTAATATACAATTTTGTATATTAAAATATTACTAGCGCGATAATTCTTTTTATTAATTAGAATTTTAATCAATATGTTCACGAAATGAAAGCCTAATTTCACGTACCGGTAAAATCTCTGGGGAATATATCTCGCATCGCGGATTTTGTTGTTGTTATTTTTTTTTCGCGTGCGTACGCGCCCAGATTGGTGATGAGCTTCACGTTCGCACCCGGCAATAACTAAAATTAATAAGCGGGAACCTATATCTGTCAGAACGTGATGAACGAGGCATGCGTGCCTGGGTGCATACGCAATCGTTTATCGATCGCGTATTGCGGGTCGGTCGAGATGCTTCTTGACGGGTCCTCTCGTAGGACGAGTACCACGTCGTGCGATGAAAGAACCGATCGATTTGCTCGTATCAAGCTGAAGTGACAGATCGATCGTTCAGGATGTCGCGATCCATATTGCGGCGACAATTAATTCGCTCGCGATCTCAAGTACATTGATCGACGTTTGGATGAAACAGTAAGTTTAACATAGATTTGTAGATAACACATTGAGTATTTACATAAAATATTACTTTAATGATATTTTAAGAAAAAAATTTCCGGAAGTATTAGATTCTTTAATTCAATAATTCAATAAATAAATATATTTATTTGCCGAGGAATCAAAAAATATACTTTACGCGCTTTTTGAAAAAAATTTTTGAAAATATTATAATAGACATCTACATTTTTCTTAATGCAATATTTTAATATAAGAAGGACAGAAAATCTCATTTTAAGATGTCAAAACTATTTTACGCAGTAATTTAACTCGTTAAATGAATAAATGCGATAACAACGAAAGAGAAATATGATTTTGTTTATTTTTTTACTTGGTAGGTTATAAGAACGTCATTGGTTGGTTAAAGTTTTTTTCGTAATGCATTAGTTACCGCACGAAACGCAGAAGTATTTTTTTTCTGGCCCTCGAAACGGAGAAAGGTTCGGCAATTTGGCAGTTCGATCACGCACATACTCAGTTCATTAGGCTGTTTGTCCTACGAGCTTGATTAATTGCCAACCACAGGAAATGCACGATGGTTGTTGCCAAAATTTTTAGACGTATTGCATTACACTTTGATTTTATCCCGGTTTCTCAATCTTTCTAAAATGATTGGGCACTTTTGAATAAGGAGAACATTGGCGAAATACCAACAAGCAGATGTACACGTACAATATGTGTATATATGTATGTACATCATTTATTACCTATAATTTACAAGTATTTTTTCATTAATTTGAAAACATAATTGAAATTTTTATTAAAAAATAAATTAAATATAAATAAAATTATTCTTTATAAATTAATTTATATGAAATATCAAGATTGCATTTTTATGACATTGCAAAGTATTTATTTCTTCGTCATAATTTAATTACATTGATACTTTTGAACAGAATTATGTGACGAAAGAGAAAGAGAACCTTTCTTTGACAGAAAATCTAATATAAGTGATTACTTAGATACGACTTATAATTAGTTTGTGATTTGATGAAGTGCAGTGGGATTTTGAATTGCAACTTTGCGTGTCTCGTAAACAGGGTGGTGATTATTAAAGTAGGCCATCGACATGATCAACCCAGCGATATATCCCATATGCCTTTTATGATTTGTACCTATTCATTATTCCATCCAATTATTCCACAGTGTGATATTAATCAAAGTATGGCATTAACTCCTTAAAGCTTCTAGGAAAGCGCTTAAAAATATTTAATGCTCTTTGGAAATTTTACACTGTGTTATAACATTTTAATAAATTAATAATTACATTTCCCAATCAATTTCTGTTTAATGGGTTATAGTTTGTCATTAAATTAATTACAATATTCATATATTTACGCGGTTTATACGCACAATATGCAATGACATTTGCAATATTCCGTTATGCGTGCAAATTAATACGACTTAGCGAAAATTTATTGTAATTAATTACATACTCATCGATCAAAGAGAGAGACAAATGACTGCCGGTGAAGTTTAAGCCATGAAAATAATCATCCTAAAAGGGTTAATATGGCGCATAGGTAAATGATGGGATTGCGTAGACCCCGGGTAATTGCTAATGTTTAGGAGCTGGTTGCCCAGCACCGGCTGACATTATCCTTCGTTAAGGCACAGTAGCTCCTCCGGAAAGGGTAGAAAGAGCGAGAAGATAATGCCTCTCGACGAAACGTAATTATAAGCAATAGCTCCCTCGAGGATTAACAGTCTCGCAAAGCTTTAAAGCTCGAAAAATCGTTGCTTTTTGACTACAGTATTATTAAGAATATGTTGATTTTAGTCTCTACGACTTCGCGGTAATTACTTTTTTTACGATATTTCTTAAAGCATCTTTTCCTTCTCTACGTAATTTATAATGAAATTGTTAAGCTTATCCTTTGAAGTATCCTTTTTAAATTTTTGGAAATTATGTTTGCCCCTATTTAAGTTTCTGCACACTTTCATTAAGATGCCATGCCCGTACAAGATTTAAAGAAAAATGTATATTTTATTTAAATATTTGTTTTTTAATTATAAAAATTTGTGAGAGATTGTTTATTTAAGACGTAGTAACGTAACGTCGATCGATTCGGTTGGCTTTGCAACGTGTCGAATTAATAATCGGGTCACATCTGCGAGATCGATACGTTACGACATTCTTTTTCCACCTATAAAATACTCTAGCCGGCGATCATTTTATCGCCGTCGGATTTTCCTCGCTCGCCATAACAGTTCGATAAATCGAGTCGCGGGCCGCCGGGAATTGTTTTATCGCCTGCCCTCTTTCCACCTTTCTCGTCCCAAGAATCTCCATTCATCCCGCGGAAATCGAGACGCATTTTGCAGGAACGAGATTAAGGACAAGGAACACGGAGTAAGAAAGAAAGAGAGAGAGAAAAAAAAGGAGAAAGAGCTTTCTGATACTTTGTGGCGAACGACCGCGATGAATTTCACCGTCGTTGTCAAAATGGGAGCCAGAATCCGGAAGAAGAAGAAGTAGGGAACTAAGGGGGAGGGAGGAGAGCAGACGGGAAAGGGTCACCAAAGACCAGCATCCCGCGCAGCTATACGATACGTACAGAAGCAACCCTCTCACTCGTATACAGGAACCCTCTCTCGCCGTAACCCTCGACATCGATGGATGCCCGTAAATCGCTGACCTTTTCTCCGAATGTCGTCCCTCTCTTCTCTCTACCATCATTGTCGGACGTTCGCCGCAATTTTCTTGAGAAATTCCCGCGCTTGCCGATCCGCTCTGCTTTTCCTCTCTCTCTCTCGAGCTTTGATCCCGCGGCGCGATTTGTCGATGCACGGCGAACCTGTCGATATTGCGAGACGATGTATATATCGCGCTTATCATATCGATTTGCAACATCTCAGGAAATGATGGTGATTTTTTCGCATAAAAGGAGGACATGCAAAGAATAGTGGCTTGTATAAAAATGAAATTGCGTGCGATTCATACAGGAAATTTTCTGCAGGAATATATATTGCGATAGAATTCCGAGATATGTGTATATCGATAACTGTCTTAAATTTGATCAGGACAAATGGATCGAGTTTATACATTTAGTAAGATCTAGGAGAAATTAATGAAGAAAATACAGATGTGTTTTTTCTCTTAATATATTTTAAAAAGTTGTTAGAAAAGTTAAATGCTTATCAAAGAAAGTTTGAAAATAGATTGTGAGGAATGTAAATTAAAGAAAAACTTTGATTCTAAAACTGGCGAAATGTAAAGAAAATGTATGAATAGTAAATCTAAATTTACAATACGAAAATTTCGGAAATACGGATAGCGCTTATGGCTCGAGGTGACAGGAAGTTGAAAACTTTTTTCTGAATAATCCGTTCAAGTTCGTAACACGGCGTACACGTAACATTCTTCGAATATTTTTCGAACATAATACAAGTTATGAAAGTTACGGCCATAAAAAGCGTTTGGCTGTTAGGGATCGCCCGTACATGGCTCGCACGGTTCATCGACTTTCACGACTGATCACTCTCTTTACTCTTCTGGATACCGCGGCAAATCAATATTCATCCATGGTTCCCCATCCTGCTTTGCCGGCCTCTTCCCTCTCTTCTCGGCTTGTACTGCATTGTATAATAGACCCATGTCCAGTATGCGTACGCAGTCTACGTATATGATTTTACAGTGCCAAACAACCACGTCACAGCATTCTAACGAAAAAATCGAAAAATTATAAAACTCTGCATAGATAGAAATAAAATTAATAACATATATGTTTCAATCTATATAAATATATAACATTTTTCTTATTACGATAGAATTAATTTCGATGAGATTTTTTTATTATGATAATATAAAAATGCTTTTTCATCTTTTCTTTGCAGAATTATTTTAAAAATTGTCATATATATAATAGACTATTTTAAAATATTGAAGTATTGGCTTTTTCTTTAAATTGCGCTTGCCTCTTCTTTCATTTTGCGACATAGAATTTTATATGTTCTCTCGCCCTCGTTTCTCTCGATACACTTCGCCTGGTCGAGCCTTCGGCCGAGTGATAATAATGCCATTGTATAATCGATATTTCACGCCGGTTTTATTGGAACGACTTCGCGCCTGACTCGTCGATAAAATCGCCGGTATACTGGAAGGACGCGAAGCAAATATTGGACGAAATAAAACGCGCAAGAAAAAAAAAAGTATCGGCGAAACGACCGCGGAGCGTGCTTGTGAGGACGTTAAAGAGGGGAAAGAGGAATCGCGGTGGTTTCATTTCCGGTGTGGACAACTTTCCACGGTGACGATTTCTCGAGAAAATGCCAACAAAAACGGCGATAACCAAAATGGGTGCTTACATACTTAGGGCGCTATTTAAGAGGAAGGGAGATGTGAACGCGAAAGATACACGAGACATAACGCGAAGAACGCAATATCGAAATTCTCAAGCGGAACAATAACGAGAATCACCCAATATATAGCAATTTTCTTATAAGAAAAACTTAAACTATATTAAATCAATGTGAGAAAATTATTTATTAGGTAAACTTAAATTAAAAGATTAGATGCTGAAGATTAGAAAAATAAAATGTACGTAGCGATAAGCTTCGTCCAAAGAAAAATAATTCTGTGAAGATTCTGCTGCATTTTTTTCTTATTTATATCTTGATCTCTTTATTTTTTATGCTTTGCTTTCCCCCGTAATAATGATTGTTAATGATTTCCGATTATTTCGCTGTACAAGGCAAGAAGAAGAACTGCGACTATGGAATTCGCTGGAATGACATAGTATCCCACTAGACAAAGAGAGAAAGAGAGAGAGAGAACTAAATACAAAAGAGAAAGATAAAAGGGCCCGTAGGTAATTTCGGCGAATCGTTCGTACGTTCATTTATCCTCCTACTCATTTCGTATCCTTCCCACGGAGAATATCCACCACATTGTTTCTCTCTCCACGTTCGACCCGCTATTTTCCCTACCGGAACTATGGAGGCAGTCGAATAAGTCACGACGCGAGATGCAAATCGGGAAATCTACGCGGTGTAATGGTCAACGGAGTCATCTGATTCGCCGCTTCGATTCATTTCGCGATAACTTTATTGCACAGAATTACATTAATCGTACAATTGTAAGCTAGAAGTGGCTAAATTAAACTTAAATTGGAATAAATTAGAAGTTGGACTAAAATTTATGAAGATAAAATTGAAAAAAGGTGAATTTATACACAGGCAGAGTTGAAAGAGAGATTATCTTAATTAATTTTTTAATTATAATAAAATTTTTTATTTCGTTTTTTTTGTAATGTAAATGTAAGACTTTTATTATATTTTAATATGTTTTGAATTTTCCTTGCCTTGCCATTCATTAGTTAATTAATATAATAATGTTAAAATTGTATCCTTCTCTGGTATTTTTACATTTAATACGAAATCTGCGATTTTAGTTTAATTTGAAACGCTCTCAGTTAATTGCATAAAACTTGGATTAGACGATACTTGGCATTAAATGAAGGTGAAAATAGGAGTCGTCATGTTTCGTTTTATTTCTCTACTTTTCACTTTCCTGTCATTCGTTGTTTGCTCTCGAGACGTCTTAAAATCGATCTGTCTCGATACTCGCCGCTTTACCAGGCCATTCGAAACAAGTACGTGACTGCTACGAAAACAATTCCAAGGAAAGAGGGAAAG
>NW_021849408.1:734961-762376 GCF_003651465.1 Formica exsecta
GGGAAAGAGAGAGAAAAACAGATACTCATTCCTTAATCCGCCTTTACGTTTGCGATGAAAGTGCATAAGACAGTTTTACGACGGTCAGATTCGCGCAAATAGTCTAAACTGCCGTAAATGTCGCGCTTCCGGATTGTCACCATCGCCATTTCGCATCTTTACTTCTCATACGAACTTGACCGTATCAGCCTGTAATTCGATTTTTATGTCCTTGAAATGTATTCACTGTAAAACAGTCTGAGATCGAAGATCAAGATAAATTTTATCAACGAATGAGATATTTAATAATTTATTAATATACATGATTAATGAAGATCTTAGAATTTTTTATAAGCGGCACATCAAGAATTAATATTAAATTAATATTAAATTAATGCGATTGTCATTATCAGAGATTTTTTGATTTTATTATTCTCATTTTGATTTTATAAAAATTAAAATTAAAAATAATAAAATTTATATTATAGAGAAAAATCAAAATTGATAAAAATATAAAAATATTCGTTATATTCACACCTCGTAAAAATGTAGAAACTCTGCCTCATGTTTATGTTTTGCATCTTGTTTTTTCAGTACATCTTAAGAGGTTTTTTCGTCTTCTTCATTGCTTCTATTTGAATTTTATAATTTTCTTTTTCCAATAAAACTTTATAAAATATCAAAGTTACTAGCAAACTTGTTATAAAAATGTTAGTGCTTCGTGAAACTTCGCTCTCCAACTTGTCGAAGTTTGAAGTATCAAGTCGCGCATTTCAATGAGTCTATGAAGTGCGCGCCTTTTCATAATCTATCGCGGTTTATCAGTAGTTCAAAAATAGAAGAACGATCGATGAGTAATACCGGTTGACAATATCGTCATCATGATTCACTTGACTCATCTGAACAATAATATGTCTAATCAATTGTTTCCGTGTGAAGACAGATGTGAGTTAAGCGTTTCACAGGACGATGACATTGTTAATCACGTCGCGTTATGCACTTTTGTAGTTTTTTTTCCCGGCGTTTGTTCCCTGTAACAAAACTAGCCGTCTCTTTGGCGGTCTTTGATGTCGGCCTCCCAAAGGATCGGGAACCGCTTTAATGTCCCGACAATGCGCGCCGAGGGATAAAAACCTCAGGTACGATAATTAAGCATTAAAAAACACAGGACGAATATCCGCGTTTATTTCCTCAAGTTTTTTCCGGATAAAAAAGTCGCGCTGCTAATGAGACACTTGAAAATAGCAGAAGCGGGAATTAAATTATTCAGCCGCTCCTTGCGGAGACATGTATTCGGATGACTTACGTCTACCATAATTAAATGGAGAAAGGAAATTAATGCGTAGTTCATGCGAGAGCCGATTTAAAAAGTACAATTTTTAGTTAGAAAAATCCAAAAACTTTCCGTTTGAGAAGAAAACTACGACTTTAAAAATCTTCAACATGATACTCGAGGGGGAAAAAGTTTTGTCGCACGATGGCGGAAAGTTGCGGAAAGTGTAATCGGAAGGAAGGGAGGATGAAAAAGGGGATGCTGCGACGCGTGTGAGCTAGGAAGTAATTAAAAACTCCATTGTTCTCTTTTAATCGCGAGATAACGATGATTGCGACTCTTGTTTTGGTTTAAGACTAGTTTAGAATGCAATTCTCGGGTAAATTCACTTTTAGTATCTCTCGCGTGGAGAACGTTTGTAATTAATAAAATTTAAAAAAAGGTTTCTAAAAAAATATAATAAATCCCCAAGAGAGTAATAAGAATATAGAATTACGATTAAATTACTATATACCCTTGGCGGGAAAGAAAAAGTTTTGTCGATTACGCGCAGCATATGCGTGGAAAATATGGGAAAACAACGAACATAGGAAAACAATGTCGCACCAAGGCTGCATTATAAGGACTTCCTAAGGTGGTGTCCTGTGCTCTTTTCTCTTGTGGGGCGCAGGGTAGGGGAAAGATAGGCATGTAGTGAACACATTTATTTGCATCCTCATTAGTATCGCTTGTGCTCGGGGATTCGCGAGAGACATGATTTATGAAAGACCCGTAATAATCTCTTAATTGAACGTCTGTTGTGCCGACTGATATTATTAGTCGATCTAAAATACGGTAAAGCTACTTTTCTCTTGACAAAAGATGAGGCAAAACTTTTATGCTATCCTTTACTTTGCGCTGATTCGCTTTTAATGGGTTTTTTATTGCAACAATTTTTTATTTCTTTTTTATTTTGTCATTTATCTTGATCAGATGTTTTGATAGAGCGTTTCTAAAAGACTTTCTGTTTTAACAAATTGCTTTATTCGCAAGAGACATTTTTATCATGCTTCTTATCAATTGCGTACAACAGAATTAACACAAATTAAATTTTACAAAAATAATCATTATATGCAGAAATTTACGTCGCTTAGAAAACAGTTAATATCTTGCTAAATTGTAAAAATATTTCCGTGTCTTTATATACCTCTTCGAGCAAGTACGAATATCTTTTTTGTTTATTTTTAATTTCAATGTCGTATGTATCAACTTATGTATATTTCTCGGCGATATAGATAGAAAACAGCTAATTACCGATGAAAATCACGCTTTTTGACTGCTCCGGCAATTTTTATTTGAACAAGTCGGCGAGAATCGAGTTCGTTGCTCGCGATTTGCATAAATTGTAAAAATGATGATCGATCCCGGTGAAATGTTTAATGTGCTCGCGTGGCAAATTCTATCTATATAGATTATAGATAGCCACGCAACTACTATGCATGTGCGAGGTGGATTTGCACGCTCGTGGCAAGTATGCATGCGGTTAAGCACGAGAAATAATTTAATATCCAAAGTATATGTGAGGCTTCCCGCGAGTACTCTGCTAATACGATATCCCATGCATCATGAAGTCCGCGCGAGATAACCATAAACGCTGATGGTATTAACATTCTAAACAGCTCTTCACATATCTTAAAAATACGTAACTTTTTCTCCGTATATACAAATTATCTGTTACTAAAACCTGTAATATTTTTTTAATTTTAGCGTTATATTTGTCAATATTAAATTGATATTTAATTTCAGTTAAAATAATCAATACTTATAAAAAAAACCAATACTTGAAAAATTATATGTTATATTTACAATGTCATTAATCTTTTTAATTGTATCTTTAATTTATTTTGTAATTTTTAAAATTATTTAAAAGAATCTGTAATTTTCGAAATATTTATTTACATTTTTATCGAGAAAGAAAGGATAAAAATAGTTAAATTTAAAAAAATATAAACTTAAAGAAAACTTCTCGCGCAATTTTAAAATCTGATTTCAAGACGTTGAAAGTTTGCGTGATTCTTTCGTAATGGTGGCTAATGACAGACAACGGTAATCATCTTAAATGAGATTGCATCTTTTTCTAGCTGCTCAAATCAAACTCCACACGCAAGTAAAAACGTTGGATCTGTAGTTACATGCAAAACACATGTCGCGACTGAAAGTTTTTAGCCGTCTCCGACAGCCTGGAACATCTCATTCATAAGGCCACATGTGTTTCTTACGTTTTTGTCACTTGGTGTAATCGGGCCAGGGAGAGCTCGCGATTTGCATAAATTGTAAAAATGATGATCGATCCCGGTGAAATATTTAATGTGCTCGCGTGGCAAAAATTCTATCTATATAGATTATAGATAGCCACGCAACTACTATGCATGTGCGAGGTGGATTTGCACGCTCGTGGCAAGTATGCATGCGGTTAAGCACGAGAAATAATTTAATATCCAAAGTATATGTGAGGCTTCCCGCGAGTACTCTGCTAATACGATATCCCATGCATCATGAAGTCCGCGCGAGATAACCATAAACGCTGATGGTATTAACATTCTAAACAGCTCTTCACATATCTTAAAAATACGTAACTTTTTCTCCGTATATACAAATTATCTGTTACTAAAACCTGTAATATTTTTTTAATTTTAGCGTTATATTTGTCAATATTAAATTGATATTTAATTTCAGTTAAAATAATCAATACTTATAAAAAAAACCAATACTTGAAAAATTATATGTTATATTTACAATGTCATTAATCTTTTTAATTGTATCTTTAATTTATTTTGTAATTTTTAAAATTATTTAAAAGAATCTGTAATTTTCGAAATATTTATTTACATTTTTATCGAGAAAGAAAGGATAAAAATAGTTAAATTTAAAAAAATATAAACTTAAAGAAAACTTCTCGCGCAATTTTAAAATCTGATTTCAAGACGTTGAAAGTTTGCGTGATTCTTTCGTAATGGTGGCTAATGACAGACAACGGTAATCATCTTAAATGAGATTGCATCTTTTTCTAGCTGCTCAAATCAAACTCCACACGCAAGTAAAAACGTTGGATCTGTAGTTACATGCAAAACACATGTCGCGACTGAAAGTTTTTAGCCGTCTCCGACAGCCTGGAACATCTCATTCATAAGGCCACATGTGTTTCTTACGTTTTTGTCACTTGGTGTAATCGGGCCAGGGAGAGGGTCGATCGATGAAGGGTAAATTTGCCCGCTTCTTCTCTCCCCTTTCTCTCCGTCCCCGCTTCCAAGCAAGAGCAGCTGTAAACTGCTAATCAACTTTGTCGTATTCCGGAATTGATATTTAAGCTTTATATTTATTTAATCTAATCTTGCTTATTGTTTATATCTACCAATGGAATAATTAATAATTGCGTAAATGTTAATAGGATTGTTGTGAAAGGGTTTCCATTGATATTGCGCACTTGTTATACGGGCTTCAAAATTAAATTTGCTGCAATGTGGGTAATTCGATATTTATGGTAATTAAAACGTATGTAGTTTGAATAATGCCAATGAATTACGCACGAAATATTTTATCACGATGTTATGACAGAATAACATCGTTTATGATGAAATAAAGTAAATAAAACTGAAGCAAGTTTATACGTATTATATCAAAAAATTAATTTTTATAAAAGAGAAAAATGATATAATTTATTATAAAAAGTTATTATTAATGTGTATGATATAATTCTCTCTCTCTCTTTTTTTTTGTTGAAATTTTATTTGCATAAAGCAACTGAATTTAAATAAGATAAAAAACGAAATTATTTTTAATCCTAAAAACGATTATGAATAGAACGAAATTTTGAAGTCTATATTTATTTTATATAGAAACTAATTTCGATTTCTGCCAATTACTCTTTTTTATTATTTCAATACACTTCCATTATCCGGTCGTGCATTCTAATTAGATTGTTTTAAATTTCCATCGGAAATATGAAAAGGGATTGTTTGCCTTTCAGCCGATTGCCCGCAAGGAAGTCATGCGAGATCGTTTTAGCGCACAATTTGCCGGGTTTTTCCCCCACCGCTCTTTTCGTCGGAATAAAATAAAAAAGGAAAGCTAAAAGGGAGAAGAGTTAATTTCATCCGGCCAACCTGCGCTCTCTCTCTCTCTCTCTCTCTCTCTCTCTCTTCTACAAAAAAATCTCACCGTCGACCGCGATTGGCCCACTTGCCACCACGAGGCATGAGTTTTTCACCACCACGAGTTAATATTGCGATACCCTCCGTTTTCCCCTATTAAGGTAGGGGCAGTCGGTTTCACCCTCGAGCCCTCCCGGGAGCGATCCGAGACTCGCGCACGTCGGTGCCGTTCTCATTAAAGAGCGCATTCGCCGCGGGGTTGATATCCGTGTGTATGTATATGTGTTGAGTGTGCGTCGGTGGTTGGGTTAGATACATAACGAGGCGTATGGTTGCGCGCGGCGTATTTTCCGCGACGATATCTTCGCGGGAATTTAGCGACGGCCGGAAATGGAGGCGGACTTAAAATGTTCAGAAACAGATGCGGGATCTCAACTTGAAATTTAGCGGGTACCGATAGCGTTAACATTTTTTGTTGGCAAAGCGGTATCAGTATTGACAGTAAAAATATACTCAGACATGATGCTACATGTTACTTGATATATATCTTTTTTAAATATCTTTGTGCATTTATGCGTAATATCTCTGATAATTCTCTTATTAACAAAGAATTTGTCTCACGAAATACTTTGTGGTCTAATTGATATCTTTTACTTTCACGAAAATAAAAGATATCTTATCTCTTACTGAATTAACTGTATAATCTAAAGTACATATTGAGTTTTATATGAGAGTTGCTATTCTTTTTCCATAAATAATTCTGTTGCACTTTTAAATTAGCATGTGTTTATTATTTTCTGTTAATTAATCATTTCGAGTTGCGAGTATCTTACGCGAGTATATGATTTTAGCTCTGAGTTTAGCGAAATGAAAATATCGATATTTTCATATCATTTGACAGGATAGTTAGTGTCTTGTCACTGACTGAAATATGGCTTGTCTTATTTTACCACTTTCTGCGACTTGAGTCTCTCTCTAGCGTTTAATCTCTTTGGGATTGCTGCTGCTCTTCCGCGAATTATCTGCCCGCGCGTTTCCTCTTCTGAAATAGAGATCCATATTTCACTCCATTACAAATCGCTGGAATTAGAACCGCGAGAACGGCGGGGACAGTTTTTCGCGGGCGAGTAACGAACGGCCGAGACTAATCCGGCCGGCGACGCGCAGATAAATTAATTCGACCCCTGCCGTACATATTCGTCGCGTATCGTTGATGACCGGCTCGGCCATTTACTTTGTCTCGTAAAGTACAATTTCCGCTTCTCCACGCAGTCGGTAGACTCGCGTTGTTTTGGCGACGATTGCGGTTCTCGCGCGACCGTCTGGGAGCGGAAAGACGACGAGGGCGAGATCTCAGACAAGATTCCCATTCAATTTACGTCGTGACGACACCGTCTAGTCTCCTTTGCACGTGAAATGGCCCATGCATACGCTAGACACTAAGGATATCGTCCTTATTGCCTAAAATTTATTGGAGAAGCACTCGCATTTTCCGTAAATGTAGCTCACGATAATTATAGAAATTGATAGGAAAAGTAAGCAAAGATATTTCAAGATTTTGATTAATTATATTCTTTGATTTATATTTCTTGTTCTTTATTTTTGCTATTTTATATTCCGTAATATTATACTAAAGAATATATTCAATTTTTAAAAAATTTAATTTGTCTTATTTAAAAAAAAAATTAATATAAATTCAAATTAAAAATAATATTAACATATTTTATTTAGTAATATTTTTACTCTTATAAAGCATCACATTCATTTTCATTGATAAAGATCTCCATTTTTTCGAATCTTTGGTTTTTAATCTCGTTAAGACATATATTATTTTATGAATTAAAAAATTTATATAAAATTATATATGTCTAATATATTTAATATGTGACACGATTAGTTTCTTTCCTCGTCAGTAAACTATCTCCCGCAAAATTCTGTCTTATAATTAACATAAATCCTGATTTGCAATTAAGGGAACCGTCGAAGGGACGGTTAAGTCTACTTCAAAAATTCTGAAAAACGATTCACGTTTGCGTTATGTAACGTCGAGGGTTCCCTTAAGCGGCTTGTAACATGTATATAATATATGGTCGCGACGTGACATCGTTATAAGGATGTAATCTGCCCGTTGCTGCCGCGGAAAAAACGTGTATTTATGTAGTAGAATACGGTACCATATTTTGTCAAATAATCCGAGTAAATATCTCATACTATATTTCTGTCTAATTTATTAATCTGATTTTATTTGGTACAATCGTTTTAACGTTTCGATGAGTTGATATCTCTAATTTTTGATAATGTTTGATAATATTCTACTTGAGGAAATGAACATTATTAATATTAATATATATACAAAAATAATATAAATTTAATTACATATTTATTTTTAATAATAATAACATTAATTTTTATTCTTTGATTAATAATAATAGAAATAAATTTAAAATAATTAATTTTCTCTTGAAATTAAAAATTATTATTTCTCTAAATAAAAAATTTTATATATAATGACTCTACACATAAGTATTAGCTTTATAGTTTAATATAAATATATATCACATATATATCACTCAAAACGCTAATATATGTGTTATTTTAAACAATTACGAGAAACATTTATATTTCAACGATATATTTTTTTACTCTGCTAGAGTAGTAAAATATCACGCATAACGGAATGTTCAGAGAATGAGAATTAAATGATTATTTGCGGTAGCAAAAAACAGATGTGATTAATTGACTTCTTACGGCTCGTAAAGCATTAGGTAGCTGGGTGTTATCATGGCAAATCCGGCCGGGTACACACGAAGAAGGGTCCGCGCGGCCCACTATGTTTGATTGAGTTGCATAAATAACGACACGAAGTCCGGCGGTCGCCGGGGAAACTTCGGACAGTTTGGGGATGTGGTTGGTATGGTAATAATTTTATGCAGACACAGTACAACCGCGCGAAGGGACAACTCGACCGCCAATGTCGTCCTCTGACTCGAACTCGGTCGTCCGGAAAATTTGAAATCTGTGTCCGACCGCAGGGTAGCGATAGCAATCCGTCGGGATTGCCGAATTCTTTTGGGAGGGGGACGGGGACGGGTTGAGTTCTCGAATATATTTCATATCAGGATATTTCAGAAAAAAATTAGAGTATCTCGATAAAAAACTGCTGGAAAAAAACTCTTTGACTGAGTGGAAGAAAGAAGGAGAGCATCGGTCTTCCCATAAAATGTAATGTTTTACAAGTGCTGCGACGAAGTTTCTTCGAGGCTCGTTAGATATCAGGTATAGAAAATTGTCGTCGTGATTTTTTATGTCTTGAAAGACCTTATCGATATGGATGTTATATCGATATAAAAGCACGAAGGAATGACTGGAGAATATTACTTTGCCCGCTGCAAACGCGTATCTCGGGTTCAATGCCGGGGTTTTAATGTCTTCGTATAACAGAGCGAGGTGGCAGTAATCGATTTATAGCCCGAGGTACACCGTGTCTTGTACGCACGTATCTTCTAAGTCGTATATACTTTGTCGAACGATCCAGACGATGTCCGCCTGCGGCTTCAATTCGTCGATTTGTCTCGTTTGTCTGTTCCCATAAAGCCGTAAATTATTCGCTCGCGTCTCGATGTCGTTGGACGATGGCTCTTTTACGCGATTCGATCTTGCAGTTGGCGCAAATTAAGCCTCGGCACAATGCATTGATTACATCTTTGCAGGACACACAATGAAATTGAGCGAAGAGTTTGCGTCATTTCAACGCTACGAGTTTATTTCATTCCTGAAACTTTAACAGAGATCTTTCTTTTTTTTTTTAAATTTTAAGATTTATGATTGTATTGCTAAAAACAATATGTTGATTCCTAATGATATGATTCCATATTTTTGAAGATTATTATTAACTTTATAAAATTTTTTCTAAATTTCTTTTGGCTTGTAAAAAACTTCTTTTGGCTTTTTGTCTGTAGCCGAATTTTTAGAATTTTTTTGCAATACGGTGAAAAAAATCTGTTTTGCTATACGGTGAAGAATTCATAAAAAAGGATCGCATGTGTCGACCGATTAAGAGTCAGTAGTCGCGGATTAAAATAGAATAACGAGCGATGTCGCGTCTACATAATTACTGTATTGTTGAAAGACGAATCTCTGCGATGCGCTTCCTAGAGACTTTTAAATTATGAAAATTACATGTACCTCGATCTCATGATAATCTCATCGTTGCCATAAGTCTCATTAACTTTGCGCGTTTGCGTCTGAATCTGACTTGCTCTAGTCGGCAGCGGATTATTTAAAAGGCGCAAAGCTAAAGATATTACTAAGGTATCCGAAATATATGTTTTGTACCAAGAATTATCATTCTAGAATTATCGTTCCAATTAGAATTATCATTCTAGTTTTCATCACGAAGTAATAAAATATTTATTATACTTTTTATATAAAGAATGACTAATTTTGTTATCTATTTAGGATTATTTTCTTATCAGAATAATAATTTCTCAAAATTCATAATTCTTCGAAAGGCACATTAATAAATTTTGAATCCTGGTGCCTCCCTTCAAATCGACGATGATTAATTCGTATTTTTATAAGAAGACGATTTAAGTTTTCTTAAGATTTCTCCTTTAGTCGTCAATTCTTTGTTGAATCGAAGTCCTGGCGACCACGAATTTTATTGTCAGTGTCAACAGACGTCGGTGATATCCCGTCGTATATATCGCACGTTATTCGTATGCACGCGCGCGCAACGTTAATACTTCGATAATTCATTCTAAATCCGGCGGACTATGCTTGGCGTTATACAAGGTTCCGAGAAACGAGAGCCGGCGCTCTATAGTGGCGCTCTATCGTTCCTTTGAAGTCTCGGGCGGCGCAAAATCTTTACGCTACGACGACAGGCCGCTCGCCGTTCCCGTCTCCGTCGCACCGTCGTTCCGCAGATTCGCTCGAAAGGCGTCTTTCTCCGCGTTTCTGCGTTCGTCTCTCTTTCCGCTGCCAGTCCCCGACACGGCTCGATGCGACTGTGTTACGCACGAACGAGTGCGACACGCGCTACCACGCGCCCACGCACATCGGTGGCACGCGTCGCCGTCCGGTAGTTGCACACAGTAAGTCTGGTACTTTTGATAGACTTGTTGCGTTTGCCGAGTGCCATCGAGACTTCGGTGTACATAAATTTATGATTATACTGAAAAGTAGTAGAATAATGTATAGCCTCGGTAGACCTAAGATAATTTACGGGCATCTCTTGACAGGCTGATATAAAAATAAATATTCTGGATTAAGTGATTATAATACTTTAATATCTTATAAGAGAGCTGAAATGTACTTAATCTTTATTTTGTATATATTGTATAAAAGAGTGGAGATTTTATGAATTTTTAAAGCGCACAAATTTACTTCGATGCTTATGAAAATAAACTTCTATCTTCTTATCATAATAATAGTTAAGAGAGATCTCTAGACGCTCGTCGTGGGAATTTAAATATTTTTTGCTAAATTTAATGCTAAAACAACATAATATTTTTTCCAATTTTTCCAGAGAGTCGACTATTTCTTTTTGTATGTTTAATATATTCGAGTGTAAGCAAGATAAATTTAGAGAGGATTGGAAAAACATTATAGAATTATAATAACATTTAATTTCAATCAAATTTATATGCTATGATAACAATTTGATCTAGATGTCAAATTTGCGATAAGAGAATGAATCATTCATTTTTTCTTGTAATAATAGCGGTATTGGATTTGACTCTCTATTGTCAAATTTAATGTGGACAAGAACTATCCAAAAATATTGAAGTAATAATAGTTTAGCTCGTTTTGATCGAAATTTATAACAATTGATTTAATATATTTATCGCTTTTTGTATTTTTAGTAGATATGTTGCACTTTTCATTATCAAAATTGACATCGAAAAAGGAAACAAATAAATTGGTTAATAATAATATTTGATCAGAGTTATTATTTAACGATTATAGATTTGTAATTAATTATCGAATTAATTTATCAAACTCGTCGAACGATGATTTCTACAAAGAATCTTTACATTTTTGGCTACACTTACCGTGACTATTTTCACATGGAATACGCGTCAATCTGGAATACGCTTTTAAACTTGTTGGCAGATCAAATCGACCGGCGTTACGCATTCCGGGGTTAAATTGTGCGAATCACGCGCGGTCGATGCGGCAAGCTCTCGTTTTATACGCTCGAAGTCGAAATCCTGATCCTCGCGAATGCATTCTCTCTTTCTTTCTCTCTTTTTTTGCGTGGGAGCGTCGAGCGCACGTTGCATACATGTTGATTTATCGTCACAGGCGTCGCCGATAAATCATCGTGCATGCGCGCGCGCGCTTACTTGCGAGCAGTAATCCGTTGTCGAACAGGAAAAGGGAGGCGTAATACGAATACCGTTGTTTACCAATGTCGCGGGAATAAAGCGTGCGAGATTTGTGCGAGGCGCCGGGAAAACTGTTCTGATAAATACATAGACTCGATTCCGGGGCACAGTTGCTCCGCATTACGGAGACAGATACGCTAAAATCTTATCAATCTTTCAAGATCAATTTAGGTCAATAACTGAAATCATAAACCGTATAAATATGCAAACAACATCTACTAAATTTGAAATATATAAGATAATTATATTGATTAATTAAAGAACATCTAAATTTTTTTTTTTTTTTTAATTGAACAAAATCTTTCTCTGCTATAATTGGTGTTTAAAAATTGACAAGTTTTTTCTGAAAATATTTAGAATTGTGGTGTCATAGCTAAATACTATTTTACAGTACTTATTATTAATTTATTACTTTCACATATGTATATGTGTATATATTTATCTCGCGGATTTAATTAGTATCGAGAAGAGAGAGAGAGAGAGAGAGAGAGAGAGAGAGAGATCGCTGGTCACAATAATGACCAAGCTCTAGACTTTGATATTCTAAAAATCCGCTCCTAAGTATAGCGCGAGCTTAACGGCTGCTTCCACTGAAGACAAATTACACGCGTGGTGCATTAAAAGCGAAGTTTACGGGCTCGGATATCTTAATTAGGATGCCACGGGCGTCTCGCAAATCTCGCACATAGTTGCAACTGTCCTGCTCGAGTATCGCGCTTAAGACGCGACGTTCGGGCGTTCGTTCGGGCGATTCGGACAGCGGAAACTAACGGTGGATTACGTCGCATCACGCGCATCACATTCATGTTGTCGTAACACCGTGCATAAATCGAAAGCGTTTCTCACGCGGCTGCACTCGGCTGGCTGACTGGCTGGCTGGCGGGATGCGCGATTTATGTGGCGAATCCGCGACTTGCAGCTCGGCGCATCACGGCTGCAACTTGCTGCGGATAATTCTCATTTCCTGCCGATGCCGAGTCAACCAAAATTAGTCCCAGGCTTTTCTTCGCCTCGCGAGATTGTCTTTTCTCTCGTATATTCTAAGCAGAATTTGCGACTGACGCAAAGATTTCGTTCGGTTTACATTTTTTGGCACGATATAAACATGGGAAACTTTTTTTCTACGCTTATCTGCGACAATAGAAATGCACGAAAATTAGATATTATATAGAATATATTAGAATGTTAAATTTCTCATATTTATAGCATTCAATAAAAAAATTTGTAGCATCAAGAACATCAATCTAATTTAATTTTAATTAAAAATTAAAATTATTATTATTATTATTTTTTTAAATTATTATATCAGTATTATATCACAATATAGCAATGTATTATATCACAATGTAGCAGTTTCTGCTTCAGAGGACTGTTTGTTATCGAAAGTTTTCGTATAGATGTAGCTTCTTTCGCAACCGCTATAGTAGCAGTGTTTAAGTTTGCGAGAATGAAAAATGCGAACGATTTATAAAATTGCGATAAATGACAGCAGAAGAAATAAAGTTATTTTTTAGTCCGACAGATATTTTATGACTCTATAATTTTTAAATATTTTTACGATGACGTTTATATCGTTTTATATCAATGCTTTTCGTTGAAATTTTAGTCTTCGCAGTGGATTTATCGTTCTTTACTTTGCGCATATGACTACGGTAACCGTCGGAAGAATCGGATGGTGGAAATTCGAAAAAGATATGGCCGTCGGATATACCAGGCAAAAAGCGCCGAAGGCACGCAATATATCTCGGAAATAAAGTAGTTATGCAAACTTCTGCGATATAGTGTAGTGCTTGGATGTACGAAGCGCTTTCATAAATCATGCGGTGAAATCTCAGGAGCGTATGTTTTCGCGAATTTCACATTGATTCTTGTTTGATGAACTTTTTTTTTTAGTACGAAGTCATTTTATATATTAAAAAATAAATTTTTTAAAGTAAATATTTATAATAAAACCGTCAAAATCTTATTTAAATATGATAGGTATAAATACGAAAGTAAAATATGTATAAATACAGAGTTCTAATCTATTTTACGCAAATAAATATTTGATTTGTAAAATCATAAGAAAATTATAGTATTTAAAGAGGGAGATTTACAAAAAAAGAGATTTAAAACATAAAACCAAAAATTGTGCAAAATTGTAAGATAGGAAAGCATTATTAAATTAGAACAATTCTCTTTGCATCGTATCGTCATGTTTGACGCAAATACGAGAATTAACACATTATCTTCTCGCATAGATAATTTCGGCTATCTTTTCACAACTGTTGTTTCGGGCGAAACAGCCTCCTATTTTATCCCGGCTGTTGCTCCCGCGGCCGGTTTTAGGACGCAACTCGTAACTCGATATTAGATGGAAGTTCGGGATACTCACCGAGTCTGCTCGGACCGACCAGTTAATGAGAACCCCAATTACTTCGATGGTGGTCCAGCCATAAAACTTTGCCGACCATAAGGCCTGCGGTGTTTGCATCTCGACCACCATTCTCATGCAATATATGGATCGTTGAAACCATCCAATATAGTAGATACTCGGCGTGTATAAGATACTTAGGATAACTGCAATTCCGTCTAAATAATGTTCTTTGTTTATTTATAATATAAAATTGATGTTTCTTTTACCGAAAATGACAATTTTTTCAAAGTTTACAAAAGTCACGATTAATCATTCGCGGATTAGTTTTAATCTTATTTTTTATTTAGTTTCTTTTTGTTTAAGGAAATTTTAATTTAATATTAATAGATGAAAATTAGAGAATGTTAAATTTACCAGGCTATAATTTCGACAAATCACTCTGCAATTCCTCTATTGCCAAATAGGAATTTCGCCTTTATTATTGTCATGTTATAAATCCAAGCGGTATCTCTAATATTCGAAATGCAATATACAACAAAGCCTAAGATAGTATACGAGATATTATCCATCGAGAATGATACGTCAATTTCAAGATATATACTATATACTGTATATATATATGTGACTGTAAGCCACACGAAGGATGCGGAGACATCGGATGATCACGGGAGAGATCCTGTCACGGCTCCCTTGAGAGCAATTTTAGCCCGTCCCAGGTGCCGGTCCTTTCCACGAATCGTCAAGCTAGCAAGCACAAGATAGTGATATATCGAACTGCAGTGGTTCTCGTCTCCGTTATCAGTGTAACTTGTTGAAATTTTATAATGGCTTTTGATAGCAAAGATGCAATACACAAGATGTTCACACATTTTGAAGACTCTTTTTAGAAATCCACAGGTTTACTCTTAGATTTAATATTGATTGTAACTTCTTTACAAAATAATAAGTGAGTAGCTAGAGATGAATAATAGGATTTCAAAAATCAAATATGAATAAATCAAAGAATGCGAAGATTTTCACATCTTTATTTTCTAAGATTGAAAAATATAGAAAATCTCTAAAGAAAAAAATTAGCAAGTTTTTTGAATCTCGATCTATTTTTTAGACCAATTTAAAATCTTTATTTTTATATTATGTTATATATAACGAAACGTCAAAATACTTCATAAATCGTTCTTCGGCCTTATTTATAGTCGAAATATAATTTTATATTCGCTTAAAAATAATTTAATTAAGAAAAAGAAGAATATTATCAAATAAATAAATATGGAAATACGTGATAAACAAAATGTTCCATTTTTATAGTTTGATAGTCGAATTTTATTAGTTTTCTAAAATTGTAGAGCTATTTGTGTGAGCACGGATGTCGAGAATGCACACTATGCACTCTGATCGTAAACTTACTCGTGAATGCTTGAGATTCCTCGATGCAATCTATATTATTAAGCGCCATTAACTCGCAGCAGTTCGTTAAGGTCACTTGGTTGCCTTGGACGCGAGGTATTTCACACGCATTCCTGGCGAAACGCGTCAGGAACCGATCGGGATAGATTTCGTTCCAGCTCGAGTGAAATATTTATCGCGCGACCCAGCGTAACACACTCTTCTTTTTCTGTTTGCTTGAAACACAGTACAAATCAATCCACAACGGCCGATTGCAGTCCGTTTAGTCAATTTGTCGTTGTCGCAACGTTCACGTACGATATATCGCGCTTCGTTTGTTCGAGGCACACTAAATTCGGATGGAAACAATAACTGCGGTCTATCGGAAGCAACGTCGCTTTTGCGCCACGCTTTTACTTAATTACACTTTTTTGGCATCAGAAAAATATCGTTGCGATGAAATTTTCCTTTTTTTGTATCTTTATTTATACCACAAAGTAATTCCATTCTGAGTTTTTTTTATTTAATTAATTATTAAAAATAATAAAATATAAAGAGATCCTCTTTTCTCACTTGTTTTTACTCACGTTTTACAATAACTCTCTCTCATTTAATATTATAAATTATATAGTAAAAATATACACAACACAATTATGTAAAATATAAATTTGTACAAACAAATCAAGCATAAATAATATACGTACATAATAAGTAGTAATAATTTAAAAATATATATTTATATATGTAATTTTATATGAATTATTCAATCATACACAAATAATACTATAAAAATAATTAATATTTATATTTATGAACAGATAATATAATGTATAATTAAAATAGTAATAGAGAAAATGATTAATAATTTAATATTTTTTACGCAAGAGAGAATATTAAAAATTTATGTTTAGAAATGATTAAATTTAGCGTTAAATGGTATAATTTAAGTACGGTTCATAGCGATTCCGGGCGAACTATTGAGAGTTAGCCAGGTGGCGAATTAGAGAGGAAGCCATATAATCGGGTTGACTTTTAGCTCATCGACAGAAGTTTGGCTCCTCCAGAGCGTGCGGCTGGCAAGAGGCGCGGAATTCTGCCGCATATGTTGGCCCACGGTCATGGCGGACTAACGCATATTCGGATCTCTCGCAGGAAGTGCAGCCCATATAGCGGGAAAGCTTAAACTATCGTATTCAATTTAGCTAATTAACACCTTCGATTGCCGCCGGCTCGCAAAATTTGAATTATATAATTCAACGATTAGTGCAAATGCAGTCTTTGACCAGCGTTTAATTACACATTTAATTATGTTTATAATTATGTAATTACGGAGAGGGGATATTAGTATTAGTAATAATTAATTAGTAATAATTAGAGGCATCGCGCTTGATAAGCATATCTATTAATCATTATCTGAATAATTTTCAGTTATGTGATCCACGTTTTAAAAAACGTTTTATAAAACGGGAAATTTTTTAAACACATTTATTTCAAGAAGAATATATATACTATAAAAATAAATCTCTAAAATAGTCATGATTATTGTGTTTAGTCTAAATAATAATAAGTTATTATTCAATATTTTTGTGCACATGTAACATAATGTGGGATTAAAGGCAACTCTTTCGCGTGATGTGGCTGACCATATCGCGGCTTTTTCTACTGACTAGATTTCCCCTCGGTAAACCGTTATCATGAATCTTACGAGTTTATCGACCGTTTGATTTCCCTTTTCGAGTAATTCTTCGTTCCCTTCTCCATCCTAATCGCGGATTTGTCGCGCATGGTCACGAATGCTTCCGATATGCAAATCTAAATGGCAAACGAGAGATTGAGTTTTGTGCGATTTTTATTCATCTTCCGCACCATTAAATTATAATGGTCGCTTAAATCAATGAATTAGCAAAGAAATATCTAAAGTCTAAATTTCAAAGTAAGAACAGAATATTTATTTGCACTGAAAGAAAAGAGATCAAATTTTAAGAATCTTATAGTTACACACATTAATTCTTCATATCATGAATTAAAAAGATTACTGAATGCCTAAAAATATATGTGATTAATAAATTAATAATGGAAAAAGCCTGATGTATGTGTACATTTATACATGCGAGACAAATGAAAAATGTTATGAAACATTATAAAAACAACATGATAGATTAAAACAAACCTGCAATTATACAGTATCATTTTGCTTTGAACAAAACCAGGGTATCATAAATTGAAGGGATAATGGAGGAAAATTGTCGATGATGTTGCAGGCTGATTACAAGACAATCTCGAACGAGGAAAGCCCTGGAAAACCTTGAGGTGACATTTCTGTCGCACGCTCGCGCGAAGAAATTTGCATTTGAAATTAAAGGCGACTAGAGAGAAAGAGAGAGACGCATCTATCGGGATTGGTTTTAAAACTACCTGCGCGCTTAGTAGACTACTTAAAATCGTTTTACCGGCTTTACCTGTTGGTTTCCGCGAGAGATTGCTTCATCGTCTTTATCGCTTCAGCCATACTATTGATGCGAGAGAGATTTTTTTTTTTTCTTTTATATGAAGGAGTTCTCAGTTTCACAGCACTGTCGAGTATGCACGCCATAATTAATAGAAGAACTCAGCAGGAGTTTCAATCTTTTTGTAAACTCTTCTATTTCTTTCTCTCTTATTTCTCTCTTTATTAGATCGTACTTACGTTAATAAAAAATAATCTTATTATAAAAAACAAAAATGGAAGATATGAAAGAGAAAAAAAGGGGAAAATATGAATAGTACGAACAAATTATGACTTGGTCTTAAGATTATAATTCTGGACAATGGCAAGAAAAGTAACAATTATATTCACATTAGGAAACTATTGCTTTTAATACACATTTATTTAAAAAAATTACGGTGACAGGGGAATTACAATTTTTTATTCTCCAATATATTTCTAACTGTTTCGACGTTTGATATGTATATTAACGTTTACGTCTACATTTCTATGTTTTTATAAGCTCGATGAAGAATTGGCGTAACAAATGCGAAATAGTCGACACGCGTCTGCAATTTTTCCCATGTGAATATTTTTCTCTTTCTTCTATTATTTTTCTCGTGATATCTTTCGTTGATTTCCACTGCATTTTCCCTATCCGGCGATCTGAACGTAGCCCATATTTGCCCGCGGTTAACGAGTTACAAGCATAATTTACATTTCCTGAGATATCCCGGAATATATACGAGCGAAAGCTCTATGTTCTCCTCACGAGCTATCAGTTATCCTTGCCGGAGCCTACTCGCTTTTCGAATCGTGCTTGTGAAATCTTACCTCGACGATCTATCGATCGCATACGAATATCGCAAGGTTTGATCTTTTGTATAGTACATAGAAGCACACAGACTATAAATTAACTTGAAACTAAAATTAAAATTAAAATTACAATTAAAATTAAAATTAGGAGAGAGAAATTTATTTGTAATTTCCAAAATTGTCTTCATATTATTATTTTCTTTAAATTTTAAATTTTTATTTACTTATCAAGAATGAAAACATATGTAGCAATTTTTATTGTTTTATCATCATATATTCTTGTATGATCTATATCTTTCAAATATCTAAATTCTTATCATGAATAATCATGATTTGTTACGAAATTTATTTCCATTTAAGTTATGTCATTTAACTTATTTCTTTGATAATTAAAAATTTTTATTTTTTTTATGTTTTAAAATTTAGATTCAACTTTTTAGTTGTATTATACTTTGCTTTTAGAATCGCGCAATAAATTCAACAAAGAATTCTTTTCTGTTGCTAAAAATGTGTGGAAATGCTCAGTTACAGGCTTTAAGTGGATTGGGTCACGCGTATGGCGATCGATTTTTCTGAAAACTTTCGGATCAGCTGACGCTGTGAACGTTTACGTGAAAGCGGAGACCGTCTTGCGTGCGATAGAAAAGCGGGCATGAGTTGTGCGTAGTTTGTCGGACTTCTTTGAAAGTCGTCTGGTAGGAAATCGATGCCGGCTAAGCGTCGCGTGTTTGTCGACCATTTTTGACGTATACATATGTACAGGGTGTTTGCCTTTTCGAACAGTAACATTAAAAATCAAACTCTCGGAAAAAAGAATGATTGTTATAATATTAAAGATAAAAAAAATTTAATTGAAGGTTTATTGTTATATAAAATATTTAATATTGAGAATTACGATACTTTTAGAAAAACCACATTTAATAATCGTTATTGTATAGTATATTACATACAAGCATATACATATATACGATGGAAAGAAAATAAAAATATTATAATATTAATATTTTTTATTTTATTTTATGCATATTAAATTTAAGTGATTGAAGGTAAAATAGTAAGGGTATCTAAATTTTATCATTTACGAAATGAATTTGTTTACATGATGTTAACAGAATCTTCAACAATTGTATGCAGTAATTTTCCTTTTGTTTGTGATTGAAATATTTACAAATTACAATATATTCGCAATTAACCAAAAATAATGCATTAGAAACAATTTTAAAAAGTTTACTAGCCGTTAAACAACGGCCAGTTATTTTTTCAAAATGTTATATTTTTTATTCTCAACTACTGCCAACTGTACTTATGGTTTTGATTACAAACAAAATTATTATTATTATCAATAACTGCAAGCGAGATTATTTCCTGCATTGAAAATTTAATTCATTAAAAGTAGAGCGTCAAGTTTATATAAATTCTTCGCACGAGTTTAAGACATGCTGTCACGATATTAAAGAATTAAGACACTCGGAGAACACATCTTTGTCATTGCGTTTCTTCGCGTTGCACTCTTAGTGTTAAATAATGTCATTTAGATAAATTACATTTTCGCGGCGAGAAAGAGATCGGATTGTCGACGAATGCTATGCGCGAGAAATTCCGCGGGATTAGAGAAATTTCACTCCGTATGACTGCACGCGCGATTTTGCCGTCTACAGTTATTAACCTGTCAGAGAACAGCGAAACATTGCCAAGCCCCTGTTTGTGTCGTACAATACTCCTCGTTGCCTTCATCCAATTAGCTCGAGAAAGTTTTGCGCAATGCAAAGCTTAGCAGCTTCTGGTTTCGTCCTTCCGGCACAATGTATGATACAATAAATTTTACGTTAATATTTTAGCACATCTTCTCTCTTCGATTTTATCCTTTATTACAATTTTAATTTTATAGACGGAATAATTTTTTTTTTTTTTTTTTTTTTTTTGACAATAAATAATTATATCTGAATATAAAAAAACTACGCAATATATTGAGAGAAAATTAATACGATTTTACAATCGTTAGCAACTTTAGACTTTTTCAATAATGGATTTTATGTCGCAAGATTAAAGATTCTTTGTCGCATTTGAAAAGATTGTGAATGGATTGTTAATGAAGTAACTGAAAGCTGTGCGTGCGCACCGGTATAATCGGAAACTCCTCGTTTCTCCCGTTCAACTCCCGGGAGTGATAGCTTTACGTAGAATCGATGAATCGGTGAATTAATGAAGACAAACTCATTTCTCAATACTTTCACGAGGGGCGCAAAGGCTCATTTTTGAAATCTTCCTCAACGTCGAATCGGAAATCGATCAGAAAGCTCCGATGAAATATAACTTCGTTATTCGTGTGAACCCCATTATGCGGTCGTTGTCCTTTGACTACATTTTCCGCCACGATTTCTTACTTTAGATTTTAATGCTAGACTTCTTGATGAGTCTGGAAAATTGATCATTCCTATATTTATTACTAAGAAAATTATCTCAAATTGTAATTATAAAAAGTTTATATGAGACATTTCAATGATTATAATTTGAAGAAACCCTTCTAGATCAATCTAAATTTATTTCACATCACATTTTACTTCATATATTAAATTTATTGCCATATTTTAATTAATATTACATAATTTATTATTTACAAATTGTATTAATAAATTTACAGATTTAAAATTTATATTAACTGCGAGTGAGAAACAAGATAAGAAAAAAACCTGATTTTATATTTTGAAATGATTGCAATGATATATCTGCGAGCTTTAGCACAAAATTTTTCATCTTTTGTGATTGGAACAGAAATCGTGCACTTTATTCTGAATGACGAGTGGATCTCGTTTGTCACCAAGCTGTGAAAATGCGACGATTCCAATATGACGTTGCAAAAAAAGAAAAACAAAAAATCACGCATGCTTCGCTTTTCGTGCGTTGTCTACCGCAGGGCGGTGGTCCGTTCGGTGCGTATTTCACGCTGCTGTAATAAATCAATGCGTTCGTCCTCGTCCACGAAGGGAGACGGATACGGCTCGTAGGTGAGCCCGGTGATATTTATGCAACGGATCGCGATTCCTTTCCGTCCTCTCTCGCCCCCTTCCTGGCTTGACGCACCGTACGGACGATTGCGTCGGAATTATGGTCGTTGCACCCTGTCGACGGCGCTGCATTGCGAGGATACGTAATAAAAGTGTGGATTATTTGATATATCCATTGAATGGATCTTTGCTCACGCACGGACGCGTAATTGGAAAAAAATGGCGCTTGTTTTAGAAAAAGAGATCTATCAAAAATTAATTAAAAATATGCGATTCTAGGAGAGATATATATTTATTTGCAACAGTAATGAATAAAGTAATATTATGATATTTTTATAAATTATATGATAATTAATTCAAACTTTTTACAACGCGCGATATTAAATTTTATATTTTAAAATTTATCTTAATATTTCAATTTTAATTTTTAATTAGTGAATTGTCGTGTTAAACTCCGACATTTAAAATAGGTAAACGTGATATACGGTCCTTCGTTCGCAAGTTTAAGTTCTCGATCTCACAAGCTAGTCAAAGCATCGTATTCTTAGCCGTCGTATAATCAGCACGTAACGATTACGTGCATCATCGCGACGCTGCCCGCAGCTCGTTTCCACGCATCGAATCGCGTCCGATGATTCGTGTCGGCTTCGCAGATTCTTGGCTCGCCGTTGCAAAGTGGTGGAGAGCGCGAGTAGAAACGCGCGGTACGATTTGGGACGTTCCTATTAACGAGACGTTTCTGACGTATTACCCTCTCTGTATCATGTGCCTAACATTGTCGGTCTTAAATCTACGAAAAATAATAAGATGACGGCTTTAGAAATGAATTACGTTAATTATTTTAGTTTATGACGATATCAATCAAGGGATGTCATCACTGACAATTTATTCAGTAAATAATTGGCATCAATTTATTAAACAATAATCGATTATAAATGTTTTATAACGTATGTGATTTATATTTTAATATTTTCATTTCTTCTAATGTCTGCATTTAATGCATTCTTTTTTTATATTTTTTTTTTTTACCATTTGTGTGCTTCTATTATTCTTTATTGTATTACTTTAATGTATTATTTTTCTTCACATGGGTCTCAATACTTGGTGCCCCAGAATAATAAGCTATCGCTTCTAAGAAACCTAGCCTTGACTAGATTCTGACCCGAGTCAGTATCTACCTTATACCCACTTCTAGCCAATACCTTCCATAACTATAACTATCTATTGGTCGCGGTTCGCAAGTCCGGCCAGCAACTCGGTAACCGTACCGAGGCGCATTGATTTATCGTCACGGCGTAAAAGAAGACGCGAAACCATATCACGAAGAGTGCCCGATAACATAATGTGTAGCTCCCCTCTTCCCCTCTTCTCTATCTTCTCATCACACTTCCCTGTCGGATATAAAACAGCCGCGGAGACACGAAGTGCTCGTTTTGTTATCTCTCATCCTCCGCCGACACGATGCTCCCTCGCGACGTTTTCATAAGGCTGGGCATAAAAATGAATATTCTGCCAGCTGCAATGTGTGTGTGTGTGTGTATGTGTGTGTGCTCGACTCTTCCCCTCTTTTCCCGGAGAAAACTCCATGAAATAACGTTGGAGTGCGTGCACCCTTAACATCGAGCGCTCTTGCGTTAAACCAACGACATGCTTACGCGCTTGTAATTATTCGAGAAATATACCGAGGGAATCGAGCTGTTTCCTTTCAGGAGGGTCGGGACTCGGGATATTTTTGGTGTAAGTGCGGTAAAACTGATGATAGCTCGGGACAATGCTCGGCATGTTGAACGTCGCGCGGATTTCAATTAAACTTTAAGTATTAAAGATTTGTAGATAAAATTTATAGGACCAACAAAACTGTCTGCTTCAACATCTTCCACGAATTCTTGTATATTTTCTCTTGACGGGAAATATTTTCCGCGGTAACTGAAACGTAGACTGTCTTTTTCATTTTATTTACTTCAATTAATCGACGTCCACGTGTTAATGTCGGACTTCATTCATCGTATCATGCGAGCGATTTCCACGAGATGCTGCGTAATAATTAATGCCGATCGTTAGAACGAGAATTAATATTCGCCCGTGATATCGAGGCGATTCTCATTGCGAGCGTCGCGCGAATTCGCCCGGAAATCCTGCGGTCCGCCGATATAGATTCTGAGCTCGAAATGGCTCGCGCATTCGCGCGAGAGAGCTTGTCGGCCGTTAAATTTAATCGACGGTGCAACCGGTGGTATCGTCCACCGCCACATGATTTTATTGTCGAATTGCGTCGTCAAATGCCACTACGTCTCGCGGTTACGATGCTGGAACAAATGTCAATTACACTTTAATCCCTTATAGCGCGAAAAAAATAATAGGGGTAGGCAATTATGATTCCGCAGACTAAAAATTTCCCTTTGCGTATTAAATCGAGGTTATCGAAAAAATAAATTACATTTTTACTTCTGCTTAAATTAAGAAAACATCAGATTAAATATGTACGGTTATAAAAGAATATAAGATTATATATATATTGCATTGCTAGAGAGAAAGGGCGTGTATTTATATTTTAAATTCATATACAATATTAGAAAGATATTAAAGAAATCTGATAATGCAAAAATAACTTTTTTCTCTGAAATCTTTACAATTTAGATTCATCATTGATCTAAAATGTCATAAATTGATCCTCCTCAAAATCCTCGATAAGGTACGGATTTGTATTTTTATTCATTATTGAAATATACTCATTTTATTCTTGATCGATCGATAAATCGGCTGAATGCACTTGTTAACAGTGTATCATTCGTCGACGATGTTAGAGACAACTCTATAGCAATCCCGCAAAGGATCCAACGATGCGGGGGAATAATCTATCAATGGCGTACAAATAAGCGTACAAGGGCGACAGTCCACGGGAAGCCCGTGGGTAAAAGGGAGCCTTTGTTCGATTCGACAAACAAGCTGTTCCCTCGACCTACCGGGATGGTTCTTCCTCAGGGCATTTGCGTCGGCGGTATTTACATTTCGCCAGCCCACATTATCTCGCCCAACGTTTCCCCCACCGAAAACCAAAGAGCGAAACCATTGGAAGGACCAATCTATGCGTTCGGTCTTTTGGGATATAATAAATCATTAGTTGCGATTGTCGTTAGCTGAAAGGTCGAACGGAGGATGCCAATGTAAATTAGATTGTTGACTTATTAGATAATTTAAGTGGATGAAAGGCTCAGAATGAATGTAGTTTAGAAATGAAAATTAAGGGAAATTATTGTTGGGATAACTAGTCGAATTAACTAGACTATTATATTTTTAACTATTTTTATATATACCAATAACCAAGTCTCTCGAAAAATGTGATTTTATATTTACAAAAAGAATTGATTAAGTTTATATATAAAAAATATGATCTATAATTAACTCTATTACTTATACTGAAATCTATTTTTTTTTATTTAGTTATTTGTCATGTGTTTTAATTGAGATTCTTATATTACTTTTTGTCACGCTCCATACGATCATATTTTAGATGCATCTTTCAATAATATGGATATTGATTTTCCGAGTAAATACAAAGTAAATGCGAAGAAATTTTTGCATCAAGGCTCAAAGAGATAAAGGAAAAATCGAGCGAGTGTGGATCTCCGAAAGCGAGAAAAGGAGAAAACAGACAAACTAGGTGGTCGTTTTTGTTCGATGGCAGGGAGTCCTCCATCTTTACGGCGGCGGCGACTCGTCCGTAGCGCTGCTTATGTGTTCCGCAAAGCGACACAATAAAATAAGAACGAAACCGTCGCTCCGGGATCGGTCGCACCGGAGGGGTGTACGAGGATAGAACGGGCGACTGAGGGATAAATCCCGGAAATAAATCAGACTGCGCGAGGGGAGGGTGCCGTACTTTGTCTCGCCGCCATTCTTTACAACGCCGACTCCACTGATTATCGACTCGGCCGATTATCTGTATTAGATATTTTATCGGTTCGCGACTAGATTCCGATAATCCCATCGTCTCTTCTTAATTTTCAACCCACGTGCCAGGGACGATGAAACCCACGTAATTTTCTTATCGCGCTCACGTGGTTTAAAGGAAATACTGAAATCGTAATAAACCGATATTTATACTAGAGTGTATCGTATATAATTTATATAAGAGGATTTTTAAAAAATTTAAATCGATATTTTATTATCGCGCGCTCCTCGTAAACGTCTAGTTATTCTTGCATGATTTTTTAAGCGGTTACTTATATATCTTTTTTACTAAAATTCAAATAATTCTCTGTACTATCGTCCGTTTTAATAATTTCTCATAGATATAGAACAACTTGACACAAGCTACATTTGCTTCATTCTCGTGTAGAATGTGGGATAAACCAGATAATTTAGATCTAAGAATGCCATCGGTGAAAGTTATTCATGGATGCTCTGACAGATTTTATGGCCAATAATCGGGGACATTTCTAGGCTAGGCTTCATAAATGAACATGTAATAAGAGCAATATAGGGCTGTGCAGGTGTGCATACATGAAAAATAACGAGCTCTCTGTCCGATCATTCACCATTCTCGCCTCGTTCGCGCCATTTCAGTCGAGCGCTGTTAACGAGCTGTTTCTCGCGAACATTATCGTTATACAAACGCGCTCGATGATTGCACCCCTTTACCTATCCTCGATACGCTTTTCCGAACAACATTTTCTCTTTTCTTTGATGCTCGCGATTGTTACGCGATGTCTATAACCGGATTCTATCGTCGACGAAATGAAACCTGATTCCGTGAGAGATGAGCACTTTAATTTTATTCGCTAATCGTTACATAAATACGAACGTGTCTACACCATAGTTATTAAACCTCAAATAATATACGGTTAAATTTAACTCTTAATTTGTAATTTATTCACACGAACACATATATTTTTAATGAAGATCTAAAATAAATAAACTCTCATATTTTTTATAAAAATATTAAGTTGCGTAAGAAACATCTTTTTAATAAAGTAGATGTGTTCTTTGAAACAAATCATCTATTTCTAATCTTCTAGAATTTTCCAAGCGTACTCTACAGCTTATCGCGATATTTGCGAAATTAAGTAGGCAGTTTCTCCTTCACCAATTATAGGAGGGACGTGAGTACGGTTCGCTCCTTCGTATACTTACGAGCAAGACGAATGGCGTGGAAAACGACAACGGGGCGCCGAAACTCGCTCGTCGCCGCCGTTTGTGCAGCTCGCAATTTCTCGTGCACGGTAACAAGTGTGCGCTTCGTGCGAATCTGGTGAAAGCCATTCGGAGATTCGCAGCAACTGTTACGCACGTTATTGTTCGCGGTAAAGGAGCACGTCGTCGTCGTCGTCGTCTAGGAATTTCAATTAGAGCTTCGTATTTTAGACGCGTGTTAAACTTCTCTCAAAAGGAATGCTAACTTTATGAAGATCTAGAAAAAAATAGAGATTTAATTATTTCATTTATATTAATATTAATATCAACAAAATATATCATATTTTAGAGCTTCGTAGCGTGTTAAACTTCTCTCAAAAGGAATGCTAACTTTATGAAGATCTAGAAAAAAATAGAGATTTAATTATTTCATTTATACATTTATAAATATCAACAAAATATATCATATTTTTAATAATAATAA
>NW_021849408.1:767079-780510 GCF_003651465.1 Formica exsecta
TCCCCTTTTGCAACGCCTGATTCTATATAATTATCTTACTTTCCACAAGAGACAGATACAGTAAAATCATATAATAATAATAATAATAATAATAATAATAATAATAATAATATGGAAGGTATTAAGAAATTGCAGAAAATAAATATCTGTTATAATCTCTGATAATAATATTAAGAACCTGAAAAGTCAAAGCTTAAAATACTATAAAGGATCGCGGGAGAGATGAACGAGCGAAAGCTCTTAACTTTACGATTTCCCTTCCGTGCGATTCGATTTCGCCGGGGATGCTGCAGGAGTGGCAGGATGAGGTGGCCGCGTAGGGGCCATTACCCCGCATATCTTGGGATCGGTGGCGCGTACGCGAGGATATCACGTCAACGATCCTCCGGAGGATCCAGGTGAATCAGGCGCGATGTCAATTTGACCGGCCGTCATGCACTCCTTTTTCCTGATTGCTCAGACATGAGAACATGACGAATCCTTCGCACGTTCTTTTTCCTCCCGTCGGGAGATTCTTTTTCTTCACTCTCCTTTCTCTCCTTTTTTCTTCTTTCGCGCGAGCCTTTCGGATATTAGTATCGAGTTGTTTTCTTTCTGTTTCTGTCGACTGGAAGTCTTTCCTCTTCGCATCCTTGATCCGCCGAATTCCAGTTTTACTCCCCGTTTTATTTCGCGGATCAGGAACCGGGCGTTTGTCTTGGTTTAGAACCGACTATGTTGTAGGATTGAGAGTGATAAGGATAAGCGTGGAGCGGATTACGCGAAAAGACAAAGTGCGCTCAGACGATTACACATTACACTATCGGCGCACGTTTGGTGTTAATGTTTGTCTGATTCTTAGTTCGTGTTGAACATTACTTGGCGTTTGAAGAGATTGCTTTCGCACTAATATTTCTCAAAATGGACTGTTAAATTTTAGTCATTTAAGCATAATTTTTTATGAACAGTCATTAATACGATGATTATCCTTGTTTATGTTATATTATAATTCTACAAAAAATTAGCACTTAAGATATGGAAGAGGAATATATATTTAATTAAAAACGAAGCATTAGTGAAATTTTGCTCCAAAATGGAAAAGAATGTCTACTTTCAAGTTTTATTTTTATATTAAAGATTTTCAAAAATTTCTCTAACTATTGATGCATGTGTTAATCAATTTCTACATCTCAATTTTTTTAAGAATAAAATAAATATTCGAAATTTTTTCGAAATTCTCTCAAATGATTATATATATACATCCAGAATTTTTAAACGTACACGTTTCCCGACTTAAGATATCTATAGAAATGATGGTGCGAAACTGCCGGCGCGCAGATTTATTGATCGCCGTCACGATCGAAAGCTTCCGCGACTTTTCGCAAGTTGCCTTGCTCAGGGCGGCGATCTCGTAATTCTTATCACGACAAGGAGAAGCACGTTTTCCGGCGTGGAAAAGCGAGCGAGCGCCGTGCGCACAGTGCGATAAAACGATAGGACGGCAGGGCATTTCGTGGATGAAAATTTACGAACGACATTCGGAGATCGCGTGGGCGTCACCCCAAGATTCATCTTGTTTCGGACAAGTTCTGGCCACCTCTCCACGCGTTACAAATAGAACTCTCTGTGTCTTTCGCAAACGCTCCCGCCACATTGTGCGTCATAGATCTTCCGCGGGGCGTTTTACGCGAGATAATCTGCGGCGGCTTAAAGGGGTAAGGAAGAATGAGATGATATAATTTCGGCGGAATTCGCAGCGGAGTCGCGCTTAAACCTCTGATGCACTTTGCGGATTCTAAATGATTCATTACGATGCGTATAATTTTCTCAACAGGATGGTAACAGTTATCCGTTAAGTAGTTAAGCAGCAACAGCAGTATTTCATTCTTTCTTTTATTCAGATTGTTTAGTTTCCAAATTAGAATAGACGAGCAACCATCTTTAAAAAATTGTTATATGTAAATATTGAGTACATATAATATAAAATATATACATTATATATATAATGTTTAAAAAAATATGTATATAAACGTATTTAATCTTGTACAGTTAAATATGAGAAATTTCTTGGGTTATTTCTCAAGAGATAATTTCAGTTTAAATATTACTTTTGTATAGAGATGCATTAAATGAAAATGTCTCGCTGACTCTATATCGATCAATCACAACCGACTGCGCAAGAGAACGACGATAATAGAGCGATTCAAAGCGAGGAAGAAGAGAGAGAGAGAGAAAGAGAAAGGGTAACATTCTTCGACGTGGGTATTTATTTTCGGCCAATTAGCGGCATTCCACGACGCAAATATCCCCCTCGCTTGTCCGCGGGTTGCATAACCCGGCGGAGAATGAGAAGAGCGGAAATAAAGGAAGCAAAAAAAGTTTAGAAGTGTGAAGAAGAGACAGAGGGCGAAAGAAGAGGGATATACGGGAGAAAGAGAGAAGAGAAAGGGGGGAGAATCCGAGTGAAGACACGTCGGCACGCGACATCCTTCGGCTCGACGTCTGTCTTTTGCACGTCTCCTCTCAAATAACGTGCCGTGCGTGACGTTGCGGAAAAGTTTCTCGCGTTTTTATCGCAGTTCTTCTGCGGCTCTCTCGTCTTTGACCGAGGACTGCAGCATTTGAAGGATGCGACAATCGAATTGATCTTGGCGACCTTTACTGGCGCATTGCAAACCTCGATTCCTTTAAACTTTAAACGCTATATGACAGTTTGACATATAATTTTCTTATACAAGAGATATTCTGTCAATAATAAGTATTGTGGTTACTTAAACAATTAAGAATATTACGGTACGAATTAATTAGTGAATCGCATAGATAACTTTGTGTTAAAGAATATTATTTGGAATTATTCTCAGAATCAGTTGTTTACTTTAGAATAGCTTGAAATACTGCTGGCGAAGCGTTTGTATTTTTTCTGAAATATTCTGTATATTTGAACATATCTCTCTATTTATTAACGTATGTGTGTCACCGATTTATTCACAGATCGCGTATGTGCGGTACATACAAATCCGATTATGTTTTTATATCAAAGTTAAAATTTCACTTTTAACCTTTTATTTCGAAGTTAACTTTTATTTGAATTATTAAGCACTATTTCAGAGAAAGAATTATATTAGCGTTTTTTTTTTTTTTTAATATAGTAATTCTCAAAAATTGTGTTGCTAAAAATTTAGAAACGTTCGTTCAATTTAGATAATTATATAACATTTAAACGGATACAAATTCTAAAAAAGATCTCTTCTTCTTAATCGATAATTAACATTGATCGGATAAGAGTTAATAAAATTCTGTCGTTTCATATATGCGATAAGAAGCAATAATTTTAATTGAGAGTGTATTGACGCGCAACTATAAACGCGACTTTAATCGTTCGCCGCGTCGCTCGTATATCTCATTTCGTATTCTCGGTGAACTGGGTTACTACTTCGAAATCGGACGGAAGCGCGGACGGGTTCCAGACGGATTTCTGCCGCCGACTGGTTGGCTATTCGCCGTCGTAAAATATATAGCCCTTAATTTATATCCGAAGTCGCGGGGACAAGCGACGGAACGGGGTTCGCGTTCGTCTAACGAGATTGCTTTCCTATCCTTCTCCTCCTCCTCCTCTCTTCTCATCTCATTTGGGTTTCCTCTTGGTGTGGAAAAACGCACAGTCGACACTTTTAGCGACTTTGGGTAAAAAATGGTACGACAGGGTTGTGTGGGAATCGTTTTTAATATAGGCATATCCGATAATATATTAAGCCGCTAAAAAACTAAAATTGAAAAATTTACGAGTGTAATACAAGTAAAATATGAAAATACCAGTAAGATTTTACGTTTGAGTTTAATCGATCGAGGGGCTTTTGTCGTGTGTCTGATCGAAGGGCATCGCGTGTATTGATCTGCGCGAATTTATACAAATTTCAGGAATCGCGTATGTTTTTTATAGAATTTTCTTTTGCGACGAGATTCGTTTTTAGAGGCGCGAGATTGGATCCGCGCCGAAATTTTCTCGCGCGAACGGTATTCCATTATCTTCGCAGACCAAACAGACATACGTCTCTCTCGTCGTAAGTTAATTCAAAGTATTCGTCTCGCTTGTTCGCGCCTCTGAACGCGTGATCGCTTCTTCTTCCCCGCAGAAGATGCAAGTTCGCGCCAAACTCTCGGCGGTGATTTGTGTCCGACGCGATGTCGTGCAATAATTCACTTTAATGCAGGATGCGGCCGCAAGTGCGTTGCATCGCTTCGAAGACGAATCCTGCGACGAGTTTGAAATTTCTTCTTTTCTCAACGGCCCGATTTTTTGATCGAACGCTCGAGCTCGCATTCGTGGTCGGCTTCTCTTTCGCAACGTTTGCCTAATTTCTGCGCGCGACCGCATTATAAATAGATCGCTGCCTGCAACACTGTCTGCCGTACTGACATTGATGGCATTTTTGAAATTCACGAAATGCTATCTCGTCTGGCTCTTCATCGTCGTCTTCTCCGTCATCGTGTCTCTCTTTTCTGTTACATTTACTTTTCACGCATTTTCAATGAAAATTCGATACAGCGTCAAAAATTGTTAAAACTCACAATATAAGAAATATAATAATTGGTTTATAAAATATAAAATATGTTAAATATTTTAAGAATTTAGAATTTTTTAAAGTTTGTCTGTTTATTTGATGGTATCGCCATTAACAGAATAATCTGCGCGTGCGTGCTATTATTACAATAATTTTTTATAATTAATTTATATTATCTCAATATCATCTCTCTCAAAACTTACAGATGTATGAATTCAATTATCAGATATTTTGTTACAGAGTTATCTCGAGGAGATAATCGATGGAGTTAATAACTATAAAAATAACTATTAATAACTTATAGAATCTCCTTTAAATACATTTTTTAGCTATTTATTTATCTGTTCATATCTAAATGCACAAATGAAAGAGAAAAAATTCTGCCAATGCTTAGATATCTGCTTAGGAAATCTTTTATCAGTTTGCGACTTATCCGAACACGTCCTAGATGATAGCTGTCGTCTCCATGTCGCCTGACATTCCCTCGATCGAGATATCCTTGACTTTTTCCGACAGATAACGGTGAATTGGCGTGAATGTGTGGCTAACGATTTGCTAACGGGCTTTTTTCTCATCTTTTTTTCTTTTGCTATCTCTCGTGACCATTACAGCTACAGAATTGAGTAACTCTATCTCTCTCTCTGTGTGTCTTTCTCCTTGAGACGATAATTATCCGCACGCGAGTAATGACTGAATGAAGGCTTACAATCTTCTAGACTCGGCTTTTACGAGCATCATACTCTCGCTTTTATTCGATCGACTAGTAGCCATATACTCCCGTAACAATGATCGTTGTCGTTGCTAATAAAATGTTACTGTTGACGCGTGACATCGCAAAGAAATGTGAATTTTACTCGTTTCACTGCTCTGGTTCTGTACTTCTATTTTGGAAATATACAAAACATATAAAAACTATATATAAATACAGATATATTTTTAATTTAATTTATTAAATTTGTATTTAAATTTATCTTAACAACTTGAACAATAATAATAGTTACAATTAATTTGATTAATCACCGCTAAGCTGTTACGAATAAAAATGTTTATTTTAGTTCTTGCCGAAAATATCAATTCGCGATTTACGAAAGTGCGATAAAATATAAGCTCTCAATATACGCGTTTCTCTCGAAATAGTATATGCGTTTAAGTGTCTCTTTTTTCAACCACTGTCTAACAGCTACTGTTCCGAGTTAGCGAGGTAAGTGATCGACGCCAACATTCCTGACACTCGGTCCGTTCAGCCCGAAAGAGCCGCTAAGCGATTAGGCGGCACGGCAGCGTCCCGCGACGTCGATCAGGGCGACGCCGACTACGCCGACGTCGCCTGGGTGGCCCGGTTCAACCGGATATCTCGCGAGCGAACCACCGTGGCGAACCGCGGCGACGTCTCGCTCTTCGTGTTCTCCGCCAATTATCATCGCGATTTATTCAAGGAATCTCCGTCAGTTCTCTGGCCGTTCCTTCGCCTGTCCATCTCGCGGGACCGCAATTATTCGCGGTTTCCCAGCCGCTTCCGCTCTGGCCGGTCTTTTCTTGCCTGCGGTCCTTTTCTCTTTAAAAAATTCGGTCGATGAACCCGCGACTGATCCCCGCGTCTTCTCGCACTGGCGAATCGTCGGGTAATTATCCTACGGGAGAGATGGGATGTGAAGGGGTGGCGAGGTGGGACGTTCCTCTCTGGCAGCGGTCCGCGGAATACTGATTGGGAGTAATTACCGTGACGGTAGAGAGAGCACCGACGAATTTAACATTCAATAACGAAGCACTCGTGCGCGTCACCTCGACCTAGTGTGATATACCTGAAGTACAAAACACGAGAGTGAAAAGAGAAAGAGAGAGACAAAAAGAGATGCGTCGTTGATGCGATCTCTTTAGGATATATCATTCTATCTAAATATATATACATTCTTCAACGAAATTAAAGCATCACTTCGGTCGAAAAGAATGACAGAATTAAAATGTATCTTCGTGACAAATGATGATAAAGCGATATTTCTGGAAACATTTTAAATGCAAACTTCAGTTTTTAAATTTTATCAAGATCTTTTTTCGGTGATAATTTTTCTCTAGCATTTTATCTCTGGCACCATTTTTAAATTAACCGTGAAAATTGAAAATAGAAGAACTTAAACTTTGAAATTGTTTACGCAAAAGAATTTTTTTCAACTTTATTTCAGAGGATTTAAAAGCTTGAAGTATCTTTTTTAAAATACATTTTTAGAAAATAAGCCATATTTTTTTATTTTTTTTTTTTTTTGAGTTGAAATGCTTAGTACGTTTTCGGCTCTTTAGCATTACCAACTAAGATTTTTCATGATTGATTTTGAACCGAGCCATCTAGAAAAGAATTATGACCAAGAAAAAAGCTTAAGAACATTTGAAAAATGAAGATTTTCAGCTTTAAAATGCTTCCACAAATATCACTCTATTATCATTTTTCACAGTTACATACATATGTTTGAATTTCATCATTTTTTCGACTGATTTAAAGTGATATCTTAATAATGATGTTTTAAAATTGTTGAGAAGTTATAATTTATTGATACTATACGTAAAAATACTGGATATGTATAAAAGAGAATTAAATGAAACTTGAGTTTAAATACTCGAAGAGTGAGATGTGAGGAAAACATTGTAATATACTCTCTTTTTAAAACAGTCTATATATTTTGTATATATGCATCATAATATAGATAATATATATTTTAATTATTTGATTTTATGGAAAAATATTTTCAAAGTTTAGAAAATAATTAAATTGAACATTTATTTAACAAATATTTCCCTCGTTTGATTAAAATCTCACCTATTTCATATCAATTCATATCAAAATTATTCCTTATGTCAATACCGTTATTCTGTATCATCAAAATAAAATTACATAAAATTTACGTTTTGAATATAAATGTATTATATACAAATAGTACTTAAAATTGATTCTGTAATCCTTCATTGCACGTTGAAGATCGTCCATGGTTGCAACCACATAGACTTGTTTACGAGCAGTTGACGCATTTAAATCGCATTAAGGGGGTTAAATGGATCGTCTCACTCGAGCTCTCTTTCTAGCGTTAATTGACTCGCGAGGTTCTCTCGGCGACGGAATGGCGAAGTTTACGATCACTGGTCCTCGATGTCGTCATCGTCATCGTGGTCCGCAAAGCGCGATGGCGTCAGCTCGTTAGCGCCATTATTACGATCACGCACAAGTCGGTCAGTCGCTAGCGTCAAAACAGTGGTTTCGAATTACGAAGAGACACTGCCAAGAGGCGATTCGGTGCCATTAAATCACGGAGGCTTTTGTCACTTTGTGCTTGCGGAGGCGATTTGCTCGCGAACGGCTCGCTCCACCAATCTCATTCGACCGCATCAATTAGCTCGTGAAGCACGCTAATCCCTTTGTTAACGGCAAACGCGTGAACGAATCGCGAAACTATTTATAACGTATGATCACTTTGATCGAGTATCTTCGATCTTTCGGTTTTTTTACCTTCGTCATTTTTTTAAAGTGATTTTAGAATTTTCTCTTATTGTTAGAGAGAAAAAAAAACCGTAATGTGTTAACTCTTTATAGCATCGTAAGATAAGCTTTTATCCTTATCGTTAAAATTAAGCCCGTATAATAGTTTCAGCATCTTTAAAATTTTAACGTAAAAGAAATAAAAACATTTTAAAAATAACTTGTCTTTTTCAGGAGTTTTAATATTATTAAGCTTTATAAAGGGTTAATGTTAACTTTATAAATGAGTTTGAAAGTTGTGCTCCGCGTGCGAAAGCGTTGGATCAAGCTTTCACCAATGTGCTGAACTCACTTGGGAACTCGGTAACTGTATTCAGATAAGGGTGCAGCGTAGATTTGCTGCTCCGTTAAGTCGGACGCAAAGTGTCACAGTGCGTCGTCCCTTTTGCTTCTATTTCAAGAAGACGTTTCCGAATGTCATCGTGTATACGTGGCGCACGCCCTTTAAAAGCTCCCTGGGGCGAGAGACTAAAAGGGATTTATGGAAATTCGATCTGTAAAATCGAATTTCCATAAATCTAATCTTACAATATCCATTCTAATCTCCGAAGATAGGGCTTGGTTTAAGAATTGCTTGATTTCGTTTCCCTTGTCTTTGCTTGATTAGCAGCATTTTACATTCCTCGCGAGCAAATATATGACTGTAAATAAAATTAATGTGGTTTTCTCTCTTAATTTCTTCTATAAAATAAATTTTAATGACTCGAAAACACAAACACGTAGTGACTCATGTAAAAATATCGTAATTTATCTTCCAATTTTTTTTGTTATAAAAAATGAAAAAGTATTAAAAGCAGAAAAGGATGCAAACGTTCGCTAGAATTTAAACTTGCCTCTCACGTTAAGGATTATTATATAGAACTTTTTTTATAGAAGGAGCGCAATTTTTCATTAATTCTTTTATTTTTATCATAGGTCTATCCTTTGTAACGTCGAACGAAGTTAAAGAGTTACGAGAAATGAGTCGGAGCGAGTCGTAGGCGATAAAGAAAAGAGGACAAGCGGTAAAGTAATAGACGCAATGGGGAGAACGTGAAATTTATTATTGACAACTTTTTGTTTGACAAATCTCGGGGAGTTTGACTGAGGGTTTATTCTCTTGAAACCATTGTTACGCTCTGTAGCGCGGAATTATCGATATTTCTCAACGGATCTACTTTAATGATTTTTTTCTTGCATTTCTCTCGTTTTATCCATTCTTTTAATATTTTCTAAGACAATAAGAAAAAATTATGCCTTGTAATATTGCAGGACTTAATTAAAACGTGCACGGTATGAGAACCAAATCGCTTACATAAAGCTTAAAAATACATTTAAGTTACATTTTTATTTTTATTACATATTTATAATTATTTTATTATACTATATATTATACTAAATATAAACATTATATATAAATGTATTATATACATTAAATGTATTATGGACATTCTCATTTTTATTTATTATTTTAAAGATAATATAACAATTATTTTGAAATCATAATAAGACGCGTTTTTATTTATTGTTTAATTTTTGATAATAGCAGCAATAAGCTTAGGGTAAGAATAATCAAATGGTAAACTGGTAGATAAGAGCCAAGGCGCAGGTATCAGTGCGCGAATTTATTATCGTTAAATTTGATTAACTAATGTGCATTAAAAATGTACGTTTTGGATCGTTTTTTGGGGTCCATCTTCAGCATGGATATAAATATATAAAGATTAGATTGGAATTTTAAAAATTGACATACATAATATTTTAGTGAGTCTTCTTTTTGATTATTAATTTTAATTTGAAATGTGACTGCAACTGCAAATGTTATGTATGTCAATTTTTAAAATTCCAATTTAATTTTTATATATTTATATCTATGCTAAAGATGGACCAAAAAACGGTCCAAAACGTACATTTTTAATGTACATTAGTTAATAAAATTTAACAATAGTAAATTCGCGCACCGATACCTGCACCTTGGCTCTTATCTGCCAGTTTACCACTTGATTGACATTATTTTTGGCTTTTACATTGCATAAGTATTTTTATTCTCATTTTTTCCGGCATAAATTTCTTTTATATAGAAATTAATTATTGTCATTAAATATCGTAATTTATCTTAAATAATATAATTTATCTTAAATATTGTACGATTGTATTTATAGAGATTCGATTTTACATTAAATAGACATTAAATATTGTCAATTTTAATAATTTTTTTATTAATAGCGATATTCATGCACATAGAACATGCTTAGGAGTATAGTGATTATTCACGGGTCAATAGCAATACAAATAGCGAGTTTCTTTCAAAGGTCTCTTTACTAAGGTCATTTTTGACTGTCTCGAACGGAAAATATATGATTCTTTATCAGAATATGTGTGGATGCGAATCCGATGATCAAAAGAGAAGAAGAAAAGCACATAAATGCATGGAGGATGCATGGTTCGAAAGAACGCTTTAAAGTCGAATATTAAATTTAGAGACTCTCCGATTTCCTGCGCTTTATCAAAGAAGCAATTTTGATTTTTTCGAAATTTCGAAGCGTGAAATCGTCTCGGATGAAGTTAACAGGCAGAAAAAGTAGCCCGCTTGATCTACCGTTAAGGCGAGTTTCGTGGATCAGTTATTTCTAGCTTGATGAAAATCAATTGCCATTTCGTAAATTCTAACTTTTATCTCCGTTTTTTCTCTCATAATTTTTAGTATTTTTTTATTAGGTGACGACGATATATAAATGTATATAATATCAACTTAAAAAGATTCTGCTTATTAAAATCACACATATTATAGAAGCTTTTTTGTGTGTATGTGTATAATTGTTCTTTATAAATAAATTATAGAAGTATATATATAATATATATTTCCACGTTTCAGTTAAATGTGTCTAATATATTTCTTAGCACAATTAATCTAATTGGAATCTCAGTAATCAATGATTACTTAATTAAAAATTAAACAATTTAATTGACACGTTTTTTTTTAATTATCTAACAGAATTAATTCAGTATTTTCAACGAAAGTATGAACTATACGTACTCAATGTGCAACGAATCGATTTTCTGATCGGAGTAAAAACGCAGCATTTTATTTTGACGATGTAGTTGGAGTTGAACCACTCATCGCCATCCTGAGACAGGTCGACCATTACGGATCCCGTAACGCGGTCGAGTAAAAACGGACGGAATGAACAGACGCATGTGCCATCCTGACGGAAACTGACCGGGTCCTGTGGGAAATGGGGACGAATCCCGCGCGCGTACTACAGAGAGCTCCGAGCGCGAGGAGATTTAATATCTGAATCGACATTCACATCCTACCCCATTTTATAGCTGCCAGTCCGCGTTGATTCGACCGACCAGTCGGCACCGTTATATATTATCAGTTCGCTCCTCAGATATTAATATATATGCTTTCTCGTTTCACCGTATCAAAATCAGCACAATGTAGAAGGACGAAAATATTTCATATGATTGCATATGAATAGATACAATGTTTGATTCGGTGAATTATTATTTATCAAAGTTAATTAATGTTAAATTTTGTTGAGTTTGAAATTGGAGTAGGGAAAAATATACGGTTTTGTTCTTTTATTTCTCAAGATTTGCCTAAGTTTCAATTTCGCGGAAATCTATTCGAACTAAATAATTCTATAAAGCGAAAAAAATATATGCAGAATACTTTTTCATACAACTGAAATTTTCTAATCCTTGTATATGCTCGAGTATATTTTATACTATAGTCTTATGGGAATATAGTATTCTTTCCCGGAAACCGCTGAGATGAAATGGAATTCTGACGTGGTCATCTTGGATCTGTCAATGTTGTAGAAGTTCCGAGTTGAACGTCTGTTGATACAACCACTGTCCAACGAGGAAAGAAAATAGGAAGTAAGAAGAGGGAGTGTGTCTCGGCTTGTAATAAATAACTTTCGACACTCAACCTAGTTATGTAACTCTAGAAATATAGAAATGTATATATATGTCTTTCTATATCTCTGCCATATTACTTTTCCCTGAAAGATGTGAATTTCTTTAATGTATAATGTTTTACATAATTTATATTTCTGAAAGTCAGCCTCTCTCTCTCTTTTTCTTTTCGGACAATTTCCCTGTATAAAATTCACTAATTAGAAACGTTTAATTTTACATTCAATTTGAAGCATGGTAGGCAGAAAGTCCTCGATCTTACCGTCTCCCGCGGCAATTTCGCCGAGAAAATATTTATTGTGTCTCGATTGGGGAGAGCACTTTGTGCCCCATTCACGTCGATCGTTAATTGAGAAGACTAGCGTCTAGCTTTCCGGCGTCATTTATCGTTTCTTCCAGCAGCCGGAGGCGGCAGGTGTCCCTGTCGATCCGAAATAACCTTTTGGGACCCCTCGGAACGGATTCTCCCCGTTCTAGTCCCCGACGACACTTTAGGGGCGCTTTTCCAAGAGTCGCCTCCACTTCCCGGCTCGTTCGTTGCAGATTAAAAGCAATCGGATCGGGAACTTTGTCGGTCGAGTTGTAACTCGAGAACACACGACCTTTTGGCCTTTCTCGACAAAGCGATTCTGGCTGCGAAAATCGCGTAATCCTCTTTGCTCGTATAACTGTGGTTTTATCTCCTCGTTTTTTTTCTTTTTTTTGGCAACGAAACCAAACGCGTATATCGATTTGCCGTGTGTTCCACAAAGCTAGCGAGCTACACTACAATTCTTTGCGTTAAAATTCGGTTAACGAAACAATCCGGGTTAGCATTGCTGTATGTAACACGAATAAACGTGAATCGCGGCATGAAACGCAATTACAACTCGCGGATTATGGTTTTTTCTAGTGCGAATAACGATGTTGGCGCGGGATTAATGTTTGCATGAAGTTCTGATATGAACTTCTGACACACATGCAGATGGCTAGAATAATTATACGTGAAGTCCTCTTGTGAAAAATAATTATTATAATGAAATCAGTTTAAAATTTAGCATTACAGTAAATATTTATATCACAGCTCTACATATGGGATATTTATTATATACTCCGTCATCTTTTAATACTAAGATTAAAGATGAATAAAAATTAATATAAATTCAAGACAATGTTAAAAAAATAAAATTTCAAACTTCGATTTTTTATGAACAATATTGTTTGCACCAACCATCTATCAAATACATCTATATACCTGGTGAACATTATGATGGCGCATCATTATAAAGCGCCTTAGTTCGGGAGTAGTTTGACTGTCTTGCGCGGTGGTAGCGACTTGTCTCAATTTACAGGAACGCGACGCTCGCATTCCGACAAGCCGACGGCGGCGCTAATTTATATTAATTTTAGACGCGTATATATTTGAATTAACGTGCGCGCTGGCCGGTTCGCACCCGTTTTCGTGCTGCTTTTTCAGCATTC
>NW_021849408.1:780566-803434 GCF_003651465.1 Formica exsecta
GAAGCGGATGATTCGTGCTTTCGACGTTGAAATTCACGAGATGAATATTAGGCGAAGCCATGAATAAATTGATGAAGACTTTTTTATCAAAGAAAAATGCAATTTTATCGGAATTTTTGTTTAGTGAAAACCTTGAAAAAAGTATATGTATATATATATGTATTCATATAGCAATGTATTATCACACACACAATGTATTATTCATATATTATCTTTTTTTTACTTTATATTATTTTACGTAGGATCCTTTTACGTAAGGGATTGAAGTGTAAGATAAAAATAATTAAGTCAAGCGAGTTATCGATTGACATTGACAGTTCATTTTTCACGATGCGCGCGATTGTAGCCAAGTTGCATTTTGCAGGCAATCGATTCTAACTAAATTATGCAGCGGAAAAAGTTGCGCTCTTGCATCATTTTCAAAGGATTTCATTAAATATTCCGCGAAATAGAAAGCAAGCGAGGGAGAATTGCAATAGAACGGCAATTAATCCTCATTACTCGCGCAGTAATTAAGTCGAGGGGCGAATCGTACGGAACAAGTAAACATTACTGTAGAACTAAGGTGGCATATTTATACTGTTCGTTAATTTGAAATTATTTATCTAATATGTGAATTAATTTAAAAAATATATATTAAGGAAAAAAGCAAATGCAGAAATAAAATTTTAGAACTCACTTTTAAAGTTTTTACGGATCTTTCAATTATACTCTATTTATTTATACGTATCGAAGAGAAGTCATTGAGTGAGGATCATGTATTTGCCATCAAGTCTGTGGCGTATCAAATGCTGTACAAAAAAAAATTTACGCATTATAAAGATTATAATTGCAATCTTATTCTCTCCCCCCCCCCCCCTTGCGGGCTTTATGAGATCATTAATGACTTATATGTTATATTTCTTTCTGTGGAATAAACAAATAAAATCATTCCGCGATATTAATCGTTTGATCCTCGCTTAATACGCTTTTATCGGGGACTCATATCGTGTTGCACGTACGCCATCGACTTGCATAACGTTGCAACGAGCTAAAATGATATCGAGCGAGAGTTTATGACGTTTGTAGTAGGAGCACGAATCGATGATCCAGTGCGTCACGTACACGCATCCGATGCACCGATTTGCGGTGTGTGCAATATTAACGCGTCCACGGATGCATGCAAATTCCTGCCGACACGCTCTCTGAGGAACGTCTCTGTTCTGTCTGTTTGCAGATCCCTGCTTCCGCAGTACTCGCCCCACTAGTGTAACCAGCAGCATTCGCCGCACATCCACAATGGCCGCCTGTTTATGGTGAGTGTGTTCGTTATGATGATGGTATTAATTTGCACGACGGACTTGACGGACGATCAATTTTCGCATATTCTCGAGGAATATTTAACCCCAAAACGAGCTATCAAAATCGAAAATGCATTCGTCGCGACGAACGTAAATGATTGCCAATATTTCATGCTTGCCACGTTTACAAGTAACTTTTTTTTAGTTCAGTTTGTAGTTTGATTCCAAAAGAAAAAATATAACAAAACTGGTATAAACAAAATTGATATATATGTATACATAAATATGCATCCAAAAGAAATATATATTTTTTGTATAATATTATACACATATTATACTTTTCATAAACCATACATAATAATATATAATATACGATATATACTCTGAGTTCCAAAAAAATTTGTTGTAGAGATTAAACATCACATTTTTTAATAATTTTCAAAGTATTTAGAGTTTTATTTTATCTCATATAGTCATATTAAACGCAAGCATTGATATCGACGACATAATATTAATATCTCAAACAGATCTTTTCAATTCAAAATACAAATTTAACATGAACGGAGAGATAACAGCTTTGTGCACACCCTGTACTATCTAAACGCAATAGACGAGAAATCGCGATACTATCCGGTTTTCCGCGCTAAATCATTTCCGGCGACAAGAAACATCGTGAAGCTGAACTCTCTTAAATCCATCTTGTCCGATGAATTATGGTCGCCCGACAATGGTTGCCGCATGGATCTCTCTGGAACGCACCTAACTTAACGACGGTGAGCCAAAAGCCTAAAGACAAAAAATTAAGCGTATATCACCAGATATACAGGGTGTTTTTGCTCTCCTATCAGATCAAGAACAGATTAGGTCAAGAACAAACTCTTTGTCGAGTACGAGTTTTTTTTTTTTAAATATAACGTATATTAAAGCCAATAGTTTTTTAATTATAAGATGTTTTAAATTGATATTTTGAAAATAAATCTTTAAACGCGGAAATAAACGCGGTGGAACCTAATTATTTATAATTTTAAATGGATTTCACTTTGATAAAGTCTTAATGCAAGAGTTAATTATACGAAGTTAAAATTACTTTAAAAATAGAAAAGTTGTGAAAAATGTTACGAATATTCTTAATGTTTTTATCGTGCGCAAAAAAGTATTAACATTGAAATTATTATAAAGCTTATCATGAATTATTATGTATTTGATATTTTTATGCATTTTACGAAGTTTTATTTTAATTTTAACTGAAAAGGTAAAAATTCCATGGTCTTTGTTATTCACGAGTTTGTAACTATTTGCATAAAATGCTACAAGTGATTTTTGGAACCAGAAATAACATCGCTTTTTTTTTTTTTTTTGACTGCTATGTTTTCACTCGTTGTTTTGGTTCGATATTTTGAATTGTATTGTTACTATTGAGAGAGAAATGCAAAACGCGACAAGTTTATCTATGAGAGAAAAATCATGAACGACAAATTAATTGTATTATAAAAAAAATTTAAAAGGATAATTTGTTATATTTTTCACATGTAGAAATTGACTAAAATACGTTTATATTTGCGAAATATTATGCTTTAAGTTCGGTTGTGCTCCAATCTTGAGCCTGAGGATTTTCAGAGAATAAACTTCTTCAGAATTCATACTACAGTTTAGGAAAGTCCAACATCGATAAAATTTAAGATGTTAAAAGTTTTTCAGTTTGCCACTTTCTCTTTTTACTCAAATAGCATTGATATCTCAATCGAATATTTCTGTAAATTTTAGACTTTCGAATGTTTTCGTCACTTTCGAAATCTCGTTCTTGAATGTCCTAGAAAATCTACTAACTTTCGAATTTCGATCTCTACTTTTGGATCTTTTATTTAAATGTTTCTGCAGTTTCCAAATCACGATCGAATATTGCGATAGCTATCGAATTTCCGTTAAGGCGTCTCCGTGGCATCCGTTTATCTATTTGACTGGTTTACGTAATTAGTAGCAGGTGGCGAACGACGGAAGGTGGTTGGCTCATGCAGACGACCGCGAAGAGCACGATTGCGCTGAATGTCGTCGTCGTCGGTATCGGCGTCTGCGACGGTCGCTATAAATAATCGGGGAAATCCCGGGGTGCCAGAAGATATCGGCGAGAATACGCCCGCAAAAGTATTATATATTTGCTGCCGTGACTCGTGTTTTGATCACCGTCACATTGAACGAGCTGCGTTATGATAACGTTATATCGAATAAATTAAATTTAATAGATTGCTATTTTAATATCGAGAATTTTAGAGAAATTATATATGTGTATACATAATTAAAGATATGAAAAGGATAATAACATTTTAATGCAAGAAAATAAAGATATCTGCAAATTTAGAAATCCATAGTAAGCGAGACCATTGGAGGAATTCGCTTGTCACAGCTAGACAATTAATAGATAACGCAGCACCGAAAGCTATTGTTCTTTTTTTTCTTTCTTTTTTTTTTTTTTTTTAGCAAAGGTATACTTGATTGGTTTCCCTTGTACGATATCGCAGCAAGCCACGCGTACACATTTTTGTCAACTCCCTCTATACCGATCGATATCTCAGAGTCCGGTGTCGAGCCCGTATTATTTAAACGCTGAATCGAGGTGCAATTGGGTTATCTGCGTTAATAGCACACAAAGCTCGATCGCTTATTCATTCGCAGAGACGTTCGCAGAAACATTCAATCGATCGAGGAGTTATACGATAACGAATATCATAGCCTGGCTGGCTTTCCCACGCTTGTATTCTTCGATGACGATGTATGAAGGGATGACAAGGCGACCCAGATTGTCCGGAGTGACGCAGGAGAGAGATAGCCCACCCTTATGTCACTCTTCTTTCCAGCGGCAGGCACTATTATCTTTAACGATTTATAGTTGCTACGCCCGTTGATGGATTTGTCGAGAGATCGCATGCGTCTCTTTTCATCTCCCTTTCACTGTAGTTTTCGTTTTGAAACAATAGTTTCTACGATCCGGCGAAATTGGCTTTGCTTGTCTTGCTCTCCTTCAGTTACGAATGTTCTCCTTGATACTTCATCTTTATTCAGTGTCCTAGTCTAGTTCTTGTTTAGTCTTTGTATTCGATAGCCCCTCTGGTCTATTTTCAGATCTAACGTTCTAGTTATTAAATCTTTATTTATTTGTATATGTTTTATTTTATCTATTAATTATTTTAATTACTGTTGAAGATTATATTTATTCTAATGCATTAATTTATCCTATATCCTAAATATTTTAATTTTTGTAAAAATGCCATTTAAAATTTCTCTTCTTGCTTGCGTGTTTATTCATCCTTGCACATTTGCTCACTCTTATTTATTATAATATTAATTTATTTATAAATTTATTTGTTATTTATTCAAATATAAATTAATAATATGAAAGTAACAATAATATAGCATTATAGTACAAATTAGTTGGCGTACTCTTTAATTGATTTTTCTTGAATTTTTCATTAGTTATTACATAATAAAAATTATATCTTTCTTATAATACAATATCTATTTCATTTTCTTGGGACTTATAAAAATAAATTGCATCTTCTATTTTTTATTAATCTTTTCTTTAATTTCGTCCGATGATGTAATCTTTTCAGAGAAATACTTTATAAACTGCGAAGAGAGATACGCTTATGTCTGTTTCTGTCCTCTTTTTCTGTTTATTTTGGTACTTATTCGCGTTTAATCCTTAATCTGTTTTTTTTTGCAGTTCGCGGTTTTATTACTTACACATATCTGCTCATTTATTTTCTCTAATATAAATCTCACTTTATCAAGTTTATTAATAAATCTGGATTACTTAGTTTTTTAATAAATTCGAACCATTATTTCTATATAATATATTCAAGCAAAAAAAAATTAGCGTTATAATGGAGAGAATACGCGTGATCCGAAAACAAATATAATTAAACAATCCTTTATTATTTTATCTATTAATTTTTCTATTTCTCATCCTCTGCTATTTGGTCTGGAAACAGAAAATATAATCCTAAGAAATTGATTAAACCGGCCATCTTAGTGTCTGTTTCTCATCCTGTTTCTTTTTATCTATCCGAAAGGATGTAGTGACGGAGATAAGAAACGATTTCATTTGTGCAATTGCATTGTGTGTTTTATCTTTCATAGCGCAATTTCTGCTAACAAACACGCATTTCGTTCTGGTAGCTACTATCGCGTACATGCTCGACCAAGAACGGAGGAATAATGGGCGGATGACTTTCCAATTTGAGAGATAACAAATGCTTTTGTCTCCTCCCCCGGCTGCGTCGCTGACGTGTGATAAACGAGGTTCAAGCGAAGTTCAAGTTCGAGCGAAAAATATTCACAAACACCGCGAGCTCTTTGCAGAGGTGTCTCGGTGTAACATAAATTCTCGCCGGTGAACATTATTTAAATCGAACGAGTTACACCGATCTTGTCAAATAAATTACTTATTATGATTAATAATTTGTTATATATGTGTGTGATGATTATTAATAACTTTATTTACAATGACTGTGTATATATTTGTGCGAGATATTGTAAAGTAGATTAGAACAAAAACATACGTTTTTGTGCATAAATTGAAATTTTTCTAGTTTTCTAAGATAAAATTATAAAATAGAAAAGAGAATAAAAAAAATGCTAATAGTATGAACAGACAAAAAAGTAAAAAATTATATTTGAGGGTATTATTTAGTTTTAGTATATAAAAAGTCACTTGTCTCACACATATGTACGTCTTTTTAACTTTACTTGAATATGTTTTAAGAAGAATGCTAATCGCGCGCGCGCGTGAATTGTAATCGATTTTTCATATAGTATAAGAGATGAATTCGTTCTTTTTAACTCTTTAAAACCGACTTGATCCAAGTTGGTTCCAAGCTTGATCCTGGCTGAATTTTAGCTAAATCCTGAATCTTGGCTCGGTTTAATGCTCGATGCAAACTGCTCAAAGCCGGTCCAAGCTGGATTTGAGCTAGCTTTATACATGAACGTTAAAATGGTTTCCAACCATGGTTATTTAAATATTCAAATACACGAGTGCCGTTGAACTGCCGCGAATTACATTTTGAATTTCGGCGTTAATCTCTGGCGGAATATGCAATTTGGAGTCTCGAATGTATTTATTGCTTTATTCTAATTTAGATCCTAATACTAATCCGATTTGAATCGATGTCTCGATTTTTTCTCTTTCGGTAATTCTCCCTTGGCCAGTGATAAGAAGTATAACGCACTCGCTTTACATTTAATATTTGACTTTCGCGACTCTCGGCGTGTTCTTTTGACGTTGATGAATGCTTGTTTATATACGCATAATTCATTGTCAGCCACGTGCGGATTCGCGTGACGTCGAATGAGCGCGTGTAAATGATATGGTTTCGATTATCCGCGCTACAAATATCGCGTGCATTTCTCAGCCGCGCCCTTGAACGAAATTATTATTAGATTCTTGCATATAAAATGTCACATGTCACATGTCCTGAGCTTTTCCTCTCTATTTCTTTCTTTCAGATTTTATATTGTATGATTCTTACCGTCAAAGTTCTACGTTATTATATATGCAATGAAATTATTAAAATAGATTTTAATCAAATTAATACAGATGGTAATTGTGTTATTTTAATCCATCTTGATAGCTCTTTTGGCATATTACCAATTTGCATTTCGATATCGAAGACTCGTTAATAACTTTTAGCTAAAACAACCGTAACAGCTATGATAAATAATGAACGAGATAGCAATGAAATTGACGGTTAAAAATAATAGCTGTCCATAATTTGAATTTATGCGAGCTCTCGCCTTGTTTCTTTTTGTTACAGACAATTCTGGGTCACGTGAGGACTCATCGGTCAGCGTGCTGAGGCGCGGCCTGCCTGACAGTTGCAGGTGCAGGTGCAGCGCGACGGTGACATACGCGATCGTATATACCTCGCCTATATTAGCATTATTACTTATTCCGTGGGTGCACTAATAATCCCGCGTCCAAAGTGGCTAAGAGCGTAAGTCCCCGTCGAGTGCACCAAGAGTGCTCCAGCGGGGTGGACGGGGTGCAGGCGGCGACGCAGGTGCAGCAGCAGCAGCATCAGCAGCAGCAGCAGCAGCAGGAGAGACGAACACCGAGGCGCATGCCTTACCTGGGGCCTGACATGACAACCCGGCTATCCGCCATGTTTTACACGGTCGAGGTCGGGGACACCAAGTTCACCATCCTGAAGCGCTATCAGAACCTCAAGCCTATCGGATCGGGCGCGCAGGGAATAGTTTGGTAGGTGTTTCATTAGCCGTTTAATTTGATGACGTCAGTCTTTTGTGCAATTTTGATCTGTTATATATATAAAGTCTTAAGAAGAGACACGAGCAGATTTGAGGCATCAAGCGGTAAATTAACTTTCTTCCCCTTAGGATTCTAGCGGTACAATTGTTCGCACGGAATAAAGATCTTTATAATGATAAAGTTAATAATTAAAATCAAAATTAATAACCAAATATTTAAATATATAATAAAATATTTAATAGAGAAGATTAAACATCTAATAACGTAATAATAAAGAATTGAAAATTAAAGGAAATTTTAAGCGTTTACAGACAGAATCTCACAATATTGTTTATTTTATGTCTTGATTGATATTGAATTATATTTATTTTATCGGTATATGCAATGCAAATATTATTGGATTTTATTTCAATATATCTTGTCTTATCTGTTTCGCGGATAAAATAACGTCAAGCCTCACCTATTTCTATTCAAGTTGCTTGCATTACCTATACAACTGACAATAATAGCGACATCCATCAGACGCGAGTTTCGAGGTGAATTCGAAGTTGGTTGAACTTTGTATCGCTACAATATATATCTCGAGAGGTATGAGGATTAACTACGATTTCTCATCCGCGCTTTTCTTTCGTGGAAGAGCAACGAGAGATACCATTCGCTGTGAGGACGAATTCGGGGGAGTCGAGGTAAATCGGACAATTCGATTCAGAATGAGGGGGAATATCGGGATTTCGCAAGAGTATGCGCAGGGACGATGACGACAAGAGGCAGAACGCCCCTTTCTTGTAAGCTTGCGACGTGATGTTGGAAAAATCGTCTTCGACGACAATTTCATGACATTCTCTATCGTCGTCTTCGTCCTTGTCATTGTGCCTGCCATCGAAACTCGATCTTCAGATCTCGATTTCGAAGCGAATTATTAACTCAATGCTGCTTTCTCGTGAATAGACGAATATATAATTACGGTGTTTTTTTTTGTCGTTTTATTACGATTTTTTAATTATATTCTTGAAACGTTAAGTATATAAGTAATTTATTTTTCGTGATATCGCTATTAATTGAATGCAATATATTGTCATTCCTTTTCAATTTTTCAAAGATAAAACTTTAACATTAAAGTAGATTATAAAGTTGGGAAATTCTGTGCTCTATATTTTTATTAATAATAATTGTCCTAAAAAATGTTTTTTAAATAAAGTAAAAATTTTTTCCGACAAAGTAAATTAAATTTAAAAAATTAAAGAATATAATACAATAATAGAGCTTTTATGATTTATTCTCTCTTAAGAACTTGAGAAATTTTTTTTTACTGGTCTATTTTCAGATCTAACGTTCTAGTTATTAAATCTTTATTTATTTGTATATGTTTTATTTTATCTATTAATTATTTTAATTACTGTTGAAGATTATATTTATTCTAATGCATTAATTTATCCTATATCCTAAATATTTTAATTTTTGTAAAAATGCCATTTAAAATTTCTCTTCTTGCTTGCGTGTTTATTCATCCTTGCACATTTGCTCACTCTTATTTATTATAATATTAATTAATTAATAAATTTATTTGTTATTTATTAAAATACAAATTAATAATATGAAAGTAACAATAATATAGCATTATAGTACAAATTAGTTGGCATACTCTTTAATTGATTTTTCTTGAATTTTTCATTAGTTATTACATAATAAAAATTATATCTTTCTTATAATACAATATCTATTTCATTTTCTGGGACTTATAACTCTTAAGAACTTGAGAAATTTTTTTTTAATTTTGATTTCTCGACTTTGATAGCTTTCCTCGAAATATCTTTGAAAACTTTGCGAAAATACAATAAACTGTTGTTATACATTAGTCCCCTTAATTTGCCGTTCGAATAGATTCGACTATTTCACGAATGAGCGCCAATTTCTGTTTTAGTTTCCATCCTTCGCTTTAACTATTAACTATTAGTGATGTAGCATGGTAGTCTGTTAGATCAAACTCGGAAATTGTTGAAATTCATGGCGAACAGTATCGATTGTAAGTGAGAAAGTCCACATGATCGTTCCCTGGACCGTTCCCCTTGGCGCCTCGCACGTGTCTCCCCTTTCGACATTCTCGGTAGAAATTGAAATACTGCATTATCCGAGAAAGCGCAATCTCGAACAATACACCATAGCCATGCAGGTAAGTCGAACGAACGGACGAACGAATAGTCGAAGGGAATGCGGATATCGGTTTTCGATAAAATTCTCTACCGTGGCGTGGTCCATTACGGGCAACATGCGAGGCGTCTCGTCTCTCGAAAAGCCAGTTGCTTTCGAGAAAGGTTGGTCGATTCTGTGTGCACGGAAGATAGGTCAGGATCCGCGCTAGGAAATCGACCAACGATGATAGGATATTATACACGGCGGAATTTGTGCGTTAATCCTGGCGTTATCAAGGATACTCCGCAAGGGAGAAATTTTCTTGCTGATATAAAATTTCATTATCTTGTCATTAGTCGAAGGGAATGCGGATATCGGTTTTCGATAAAATTCTCTACCGTGGCGTGGTCCATTACGGACAACATGCGAGGCGTCTCGCCTCGCATCGTCTCGTCTCTCGAAAAGCCAGTTGCTTTCGAGAAAGGTTGGTCGATTCTGTGTGCACGGAAGATAGGTCAGGATCCGCGCTAGGAAATCGACCAACGATGATAGGATATTATACACGGCGGAATTTGTGCGTTAATCCTGGCGTTATCAAGGATACTCCGCAAGGGAGAAATTTTCTTGCTGATATAAAATTTCATTATCTTGTCATGAAATATAAAAAGAGAAGTATCTTTGTTCACAAAATGTCAGTTGTTAAGAAGATTTTTATACTAAGCATCTTGTATCATATTTATTGAAATTTGCAATTATATAGAAGATGTCTTTTTTTATATTCTTTCTCTTCTAGATTTAAGATAATGATGTGTAAAGTACCGCTGAAAATTATTTTGAATTGACAGTGTTTTCCGGACATTAAGTTTATTTCACGCACGAAAGATTTTACTGCTGGAAAGAATATATTTTAAAGCTATTTCGTGTACAGAGAAACCAAAAAAAATTGAGTTTATAAACTCATATATTTTCTTGTGATTTATTAAAAAATATGTTATTAAATATTTATAGATATATATCTTCAAGATTTTAAAAACTTTTTAATAATTTTAATAATATATTTTTGTACTTGAAGAAAATTTAACGCAACTTTTTCAAAAACTGTCGAGAAAATTAATTGAAATTTTACCTGAACTTCGTGAGATTACTTTTTTTAATTTCTTCGAGAAAGTGGATCAAAATTCTGTTATACCAGATACTATTCCTTCATTTTATCTAAACTTTTTCAATATTAAATCTTTAAAAATAAATTGTATCAATTTTAAGTGTATTTACACAATTTGTGGTATTAAATTTATTTTAAAAGGCACAGCGATATATACATCACTTTATAAAGTCACAGAATTTTTCGCGGAGAGAGAGAATCTCTTGAAATCTCCTTGGATGTATCCACTGGATCTTAGACATACAGAAATGTTTGAGAAAACTCTTAGCTTGTTTGATCGTGTTTAACCGGTCGTCGAATACGATTTCTCTCATGAGGAAATGATCTTGGTAGCAAAAGGATGATATTATGAAAGATAGGGCGAAGGAAAATGTTCTGCCATTCGTGGCGAATCCATGCTTACGTAAGATCCGCATGCCTTGCTTTCTCCAGTATTTTTTTGTGCCGCTCATTATTTTTCCGGTTTAATTGATGATTGCTCCGACTGATGATTGAACCCGTTTGCGTTCAATCGCATTCGCTTAACGAGCTGCGACTGCAAGATATTTTTGACCCACAAAAATGATTTTTGCGGCAATCCAACATATAAAACAGAAAATAATGTACACAATAATTTTAAAGGAATTAATGAATTATTTTAATATTTGGTGTACTAAGTTTTTCACAAATATATTAAAGCTAATAACTTTATAAAAAATTATCACACAACTTTTTATAAGAAAGATATAAAGTACTCGTGGCTCGATAAACGTCTATTTTGATTCCCTTAATGCATCTGATGTACAATCAAGTTTTTATTTTTTCTAACAAAATATAATATTTTTTTGAATATGGTATATATAATAGCTATAAATCTCTATTGCACAAAATATTTCAGCTATATTGCAACTACATACTTGCTTATCGATTATGATTTTATTTTTTGATTGCCGATTTATTTATCCTTGCATGATTCTTGGATCCATCCACCAATTCTCTCGCACCATGGATTGGCTCACAATTGACATTGATGCTACGCGAGGAAATTTCACAAAAGTGTATCGCGCGCGCTCAGGAAAAGCGTGTTAAACTGTGTACGGATGGTTCCGACAATCAAGCATGATTTCGTGCGACACGGCTCTCAAAGGGAAAGCTTTCGCGTGGTAGAAAGAGAGGATCTTTGAAGGATTGCCAGGTGGAACGACGAGCCTAAAACTCGAGTTTGTTCCAAGAGTTACACATCACGCTCGTTTGTCCTTTGAGACCACTGTCGGTGACGTTGTTGCGACGGTCGACGGAGAAAAATTACGTTTCGCGAAACGCGACCCGTTTCGCAACGCGAGGCGCAAAGTGTAATTTAGTACTCTTGACAAGCTTGCATTTTCGCAATAAATAATCAAATTCGTGATGTAGCGCCGCAGATGTATTTTAACTCGTTGATTTACGCACAGGTATGGTGAAACAAATAAATTTATAAAAGAAATAAAAGAATATTTTTAATACCGGTCAACAAATAAATCGTTGAGAACAAAAAGGAAATAGATGCATGCGAATTTTAGTAGAGCAATTGTTCAATTTAATAACAGCGTCAATAATCGATAGATCCATTTTTCTTTCTCTCCTTGATAAATCGTGCGATATTAACGAAAAGATTAATGGATTTCATTATGTGCTGATAACCACATTTAACGCCATATAATCGCTGAAAATCTTCTGGTCGCGAATGTCGTCGAGAGAAATCTGACAACGATAAATTTTCTCCGTCGCCACTCGACTTGATTGTTTTCGTTCCTTGTAGTTCTTGTGTCGTTGGTTTGGTAGCTAGAGCGACGATATACACTACCTAGTTAAGATACGAGAACCGCCACGAGAAGCAGAGGGTGTCTGAGCTTTGAGAAAGAGAGAGAAAGAGAGCCGGGCTGAAAGAGTCGCCTTTAAAGAGGTAATGCGATGGCGACGAACGCGATGGAATCGAGCAACATTCGAAGCGGCTATCGTCGTCATGTTTTTGGCGACACGGAGCTTTGCATACCCGAGAGGTACGTTGACGTCGTACCGCGTGGCGTCGGCGCTCAGGGTATCGTCTGGTGAGTAAAATCCATGGTTCACACGATCCGTCTTATGCTGCCGGTGTGCCCATTTTTCTGTCTCTCTCGTTGACACTTTGAACCAGTTTTATTGCATATTAAACAGCGCGTCCATGTATGTGTGTTAAATTTGTTGTAGTTAATGTTGAGAATTTGGCGTGTAGTTTCTTTTAATATTTGCAATAAGATCGCCGCATATTTTATTAATTATTTTTTCTGAATTAAAAAGATTTATCATATATCTTGCAAATGTTTATTTTTTTTTTTTGACAAAATGTATATTGTTAATATTACAGATTAATATTACACCTTATTTGATTAAATAAAAAGAATCTTGTGATAAACAGAACGAAATTATACGTAGACACGCGGTATATAATTTTTATTAGAATCAGAAATAAAATATATTTAAATGCTAACAAGTTTTTTATCACGTTTAAATACTATTTAGAGTTAAATTATTTATTTTAATTCGATAATTTCTCTGAGGAGCTTTAAATTGATCAAATGCATAATTGATCTTTTGCATTTCTGTTGTAGCGCGGCGTACGACACCGTCACTGCGCAAAATGTGGCGATTAAAAAGCTGTCCAGACCTTTTCAAAACGTGACACACGCGAAGAGGGCCTACAGAGAGTTCAAACTCATGAAGCTGGTCAATCACAAAAATGTAAGTTTCATCATCTCAATCTCGTTTCGTTGCGACAATCCTCGATGCGTGACATATATTGGCTTTGGACGCCGCATTTGTCGTGTATGTCCAATGAAAAAAATCGCAATAAAAGCTATACGTTTATAATATTATATTATTCAAGTGTTAAAGCTTTGCTGCTAAATTTAACACATTTCGCGCGAGAAGTGTATATATATGTATATAATTATCTTTTTAATTATATTATTACACAAGATTATTGTCTATTATTTCTTTTTGTATCATATATATACACAAGAGTAAGTTTAAAAAAATTTATATATATACAAGTAGCGCTTAGCTATTAACTTTTTCCCCGTCATACTCGCGATCATAATTTTGATCCATTTTATTTCTGGGAATGGCATGTGTGCTAATTAAATTACAACTCGAGATTTGCAGAAATTGTAAATTTAAAGTAAATTCAGACATTAATCAAATTTTCTAATCGAGTCAACTGCTTTCCAGTTTCGATCATTCAATTCGATATCAGGAGCATAATTGAAGAGAGTTGAATGTAATAATAATTGAAATCCGAATACGTAAATGAAAAGGGAAGAGCGAGAGGATAAATTTTACTTGCGGTCGTTTATAATATTCAGACTGCTGCATAGTTCGATGATTTCGAAAGCGAAATTGACTCGCACGCTGTTATTGCATCCGACTTCTCAATTTACGACTTGTCACCTTGCAGATAATCGGTCTCCTGAACGCGTTCACGCCGCAACGGTCGCTGGACGAGTTTCAAGACGTGTACCTGGTGATGGAGCTCATGGACGCGAATCTGTGCCAGGTGATCCAGATGGATCTGGATCACGAGCGTATGTCGTATCTTCTCTACCAGATGTTGTGCGGCATCAAGCACTTACACTCCGCCGGCATCATTCATAGGGTATGTTCGCGCGTCGCACCTCGAGATAAAAATTGCATAACGGCCGGAGCCATTTAATTTACCGTAACGAGATTCATTAACGACGGCCATTTCTGCATATTATATTTTTGTTATTGTTGTTGTTTCGCGGCAAAAGAAATAATTGCCGTTGTTTTGATTAATTTTCTGCTCCCCTTCCGCACGTATAATAGAATAACTAAACCGGTGTCGCGTACCTCATTAAGAATGCAGTGATTACGAAACTAGCGCGTAATTGTGCGCTAAAAATTAAAATTCAGACGTTAATGCGATTAACTCGCTAATATTTTGTGATGGTTATTCTTCTGATTTATATCAATTTCACAAAAAGAGAGAGAGAGAGATTATATAGTTTTTTAAATTATTTTTTTTTTAAATAATTTTCTCAAGCGATCAGACAAATCTCTAAAATTTGATTTTGTTTTCCGTATAGGATCTAAAGCCAAGCAACATCGTCGTGAAGTCCGACTGTACGCTAAAGATTCTCGACTTCGGCTTGGCGAGGACCGCCGGCACCACATTCATGATGACACCTTATGTCGTAACGCGGTATTATCGAGCGCCGGAGGTGAGCCAAATTTCTCTTGCGAGATGTAATTTTTTACGCCGCCAGTTTCCGGTTCGACTTCTTCGCTCACTCGGGATGTCTATCTTCTTTCCCAGGTGATTCTAGGCATGGGTTACAAGGAAAACGTGGATATCTGGTCGGTGGGATGTATTATGGGCGAGATGATACGCGGTGGTGTTCTCTTCCCGGGCACGGATCACATCGATCAGTGGAATAAAATAATCGGTAAGATTGATACTTTTTGGTTGATAGTGATTATATTATTAATATATAATTTTATATATATATATATAGCATAATTGTATTACTAATCTAACTATATTATTCATATTATTAGTTGATAAATTGAAAAAACTCGATTTTGTAAAATAAAATTTTGTGAGATGATATCAATTTTGGACTTTGAAGATATGAAATAAAATCAAATTTATAATGAAAAAAAGTCCATGTTTTAAATATTATTTTACTGTGCGTAAATATAAATATACATATTATTTTAAATATAAATATAAATATAATATAAATATATATATAATGTTATTTTATTATTGCGCGTTTTCGGGATTAAATAAAATATAAAAAATAGCGATTAATTTGACCAGAATTTCAAAAAATTAAAATCTGCATTTGTCCAATATATTTCATTAATTATAAAAATAACTAGATAATTATTTTATTTTATAACTTTTTTGATATAAATGAGCGATCTTAATTACCTTACACTATTTCTTCTAATATTTTTTGCTATAAGGATAATCGCGTGACACTGTGCACTTTACGGATTAATATTCTTTATGTTAAAAGAAAGATAATTATGATTACCACACACATGTATTGTCTATTCTATCTTATTGCAAGAATCGGGACAGATTATATCTTACGAATAACACAAGAATCATGATATCCCGTCAGCTTATGACATTATCAATAGACTACTTTCTCTTTCTCGAATTTCATTTTTCCATAATCTTTTATTTGCAGAGCAACTTGGTACTCCGGCGCAGGAGTTTATGCAACGGCTGCAACCGACTGTCAGGAATTACGTGGAGAACAGGCCGCGATATCCAGGCTATCCTTTTGAGAGGCTATTTCCGGACGTCCTTTTTCCCTCGGACTCCTCGGAGCACAATAGATTAAAAGGTGAGTGGGTTAGCAAGTCGACGTCCGCGTAGCGGAATCGATCGCAGAACGCGCGCGTTCTGACGTTTGGACGAGAGGATCTCGCATTCTCGTTGCCGCTACCTTGTCTTCCCTCGTTCTTCTCTTTACAATGTTTACTTCCTCTTCCAGCAAGCCAAGCCAGAGATCTATTGTCGCGCATGCTCGTGATCGATCCGGAGCGACGCATTTCCGTGGACGAGGCGTTGCTGCACAATTACATAAATGTCTGGTACGACGAGGGGGAAGTCAATGCCGTAAGTAGGCTTTATCGATTGATCGCGTGAATAAGCCGGCTAATCGGATAATCTTCTATGGGAAATCATTCGATTTACCGTGCTCACTAATTTAATTCGAGAAAGCGCATTGAATTCTTCTCCTTTCCTACATTTCAAAGCGAGCGCGAATGTATCTCCAAAAATTATATTTTCTAAAATAGCGAGTAATCATATTTTTATGTGACGAAATAAAAAAATCTTGATAATATGGATTATAAAATAGAGATTCTTCACGTTAAAGATGTTCCTTTTTAAAGAAATATTTGTTACATTTTTATTTCTCAAGGAAACTCTTGTTAAAGAATCGATTGTTAACTTTACATTATTTACGAAAAAAATTCTGATTTGTTTTACAGCCCGCACCAGGTCCGTACGATCATAGCGTGGACGAGAGGGAACATACAGTAGATCAGTGGAAGGAGCTGATCTATCAGGAAGTGATGGAATACGAGACAAGTCACAATCCCGCGGCGGTCGCCCAATCGTCAGAGAGCGCTGGAAGTCGGTAGATACCGCGAGGCAGCAGCTCATGCGCGGATCCTTTTTCGCGGAATCCTTCAAGAAAGCATCCGAATAGTCTGACTTACCGCGTGGATGATGTAGCTGGAGCGACATAACGAGAAAAAAGGAAACCGGAGAAAGAAGAATAGAAAGAAGATGAACCGATATTCACGAACCGATCTCCCTCTGAACTTTCCTTCGGAAAGACAAGAAATGCGAAATAGTAAAAAACATGATAAAGGGAGAAGCTTACTCTGCCGAGCATCGCAGAAAAGCAAATCAGAGTCTTCGGGTAGTACGCGTGATCAATGAAGCTAGTTTTGAAGATGATCCATTAACGATTCCCCCGCTCGATCTTTTCTCCTCTGGAACGATCTGACTATGTACCTCTTATCCAGAAAGCGAGATTCGCAACCACTATCTTCGAGAGATACGCGCCGAATATCCTTGTCACTTTTGTTGCACTTCACAAGATCTATGGAAGCCGGGAAGGATCGTGGGACACGCGTCAAGATCGAAGGAGCGATCGAACTGCCTGGGCGAAGAAGTTACCGCGTCGAGCATTGTCGTCTTCTCAACTACTGCCAGCCTGGGTTGTTGGATGAACCTCTTTTCTTTTTCCCTCAGTTCATTTATCTCTTCGACCGACGCAAACTCTCCAAGCACCTCCTCAAAGAATCCTTAAATCCTTGTTCCACGGTACGATATTTCTATCTCCGTTCGACACCGCGTCCACTTGACTTTCCTTTTAGTACGAGAGTTTCCTCCGCTCTACAAGCGTACGTCGATGTTTCAAACTTCGATAGTCGTCCTAATCTTGGACATTTGTCGTGTATTTCATAGCAATAAAGTCGACGCGGAAAAAAAAGATGATATATAAATATCGTTTCTGTGTTACAGTTTGTAAGGTTTTACAATTGTTGGAGGCTGAATCATTCTTTTAACTTTTGAAAGAAAAACTGGGCGAATCAAGTGATCGATTGATTGCCCGCTGCGACTCCCGAAAGAAACGATCGAGCGCGTTTATCGTTTGCGCGTGAACAATTATATACTTATATATTTTTCGTACCATTGTTAAGCATGTACGGGAACACATGATTCTGAACTATGTATCACTGTAACTTTAACTATCTTATGCTCTTTCGGTATACGGGGTGCAAAGATACCATATAAGGAGATAGGGGAAAATTTATACAGAGCTTATAGTCGCTCGATAATCTTGTCGCGGAAGTAGCGGGTAATCATCAAGACGAGACTAATCCCTGGGATTTTGTTTCGTTAAGTTGTGAGAAGTTGCGATAAAAATATAATTTTAGAAAGAGGTATATTTGTTAATTTACTTTGTATGGAATTATTCCGTACAATATGCGTGCTGCGCAATGCAATGAGGCGTATAAAATGCAAAGGAAATAGGACAAACGATGTGTTAGAAACGAGTCTCGAACCGATCGTTAGAGAAGAAGACGCGATCGACGAGAGAGAAAGAAAGAAAAAGGAGTAGGATTTTGTACATAATAATAATAATAATAATTATTGTGAATTTTAGAGTGCTGAACGAGAATGTCCGCACGATCTCGCGCGATACCGATTTTTCGTAAGCGTGTACTTTTTGTTTGGATACTTCGTATCTCCGCTCTGTGTGCTTTCGTCTCGGTCGTTATCAGTGCCAGTAGATACGCGATTTATGATATTTCATATTTGTAATTTTGTAGTCGTAAGAGATTGACGATTAATTTTATCGATACGACAGAGAGAGAGAGAGAAAGGGAGAGAGAGGGAGGGAGAGAGAGAGAGAGAGAGAGAGAAAGAGAGAGGGGGGGGGAGAGAATTGCAAGAGGTAATGCAATGTCTCACAACGATCGATTTTCGTATAATAGCATCAGGGACCCTGCGATCCTGCAGTTACCAATTATACTTTTTAGACGAGTAGTAGCGATAGTAGATGATACTACTCTCTTCTCGTGCAATCTCGCGTATAACGTGTCGCGCGATGAACTCACGGTGCTTAGTACTTTGCAATCGACAAAAGAATCGATGGAAATTGATTGTTAAATCGACGCAATAATTGATAAAATAAAAATAGAATTGATCATGCATTGGAAACGGCGAAAAGAGATGATTTTCGCTTAGTTCGTTTTGCGAAGACGTGAAGCTTTGCAAAAAAAAGCGTTTATTGAATTTTTATTCTTTTTATTAGATCGTGTGTGTGATTCGTACTATACATATAGGGAAATATAGTATATATATATATATATATAAAGGGGGGAAATATTTGACAAGAAAATATCGTAAAACGACCGTCGTATAATAATGGACGAGGGAAAACCGGGTCGGGAGAGCCGATAATACTGATGATTATGATGACTATTATATGAAATAACTGTATTTATTACGCAACTCGCAGAGGAGAATCTACAAATAAATACCGAATCGACGAAATGGTGATGAAGAATAATTGTATAATGTAAACGTTAAATTTTTATTTTCCACGATGATAGTTATGTGAATATATTGCTACAGTCCGATCCAAATATAATCAAGCTTTTGTAACACTAATTATAATAAAAAGTCTAATAATGATACTGCTAATTACACGTAATTGTATCGCACACATACGGTAAAAATTATAAAGTATGAGCTACAAATAAGCAGTTTCATTTTTGCGCGTGTACGGAAGCGAAGAGTAGTGCGCCCAAAAATCTTTACAAATTCAGCTAATTGCCGTCGCTCTATACATTTGCGACGAGCGTCCCTTTCATCCAATGCATTTTTTTCGCATATTTATACTGTGTATGCATGTCCCATACGCATATCACGAACAAGCCTTTTCCATTATGAAACTAAAAACATGACACTAAAACATTTTTGGCACCCTTTTGCCACGCTATTTTTTTATCTTCCGCGCATAATTCGCCGTATATTTACAGATTGTGTATTTTGCAATAACATTTTATCGAAAGTAATAAACATGATTAAGATTAAGCGAACGCAACATTCTCTCAGCGTTCTAAGAAAATCCTTTAAAAATAAATTAATTGAAAGAATTATTCTTAGATTATATCTCCAATTTTCAAAATTGAGTATTAGACGCGAAACTTTAAAATTAAATAAATTTAAAATTTTTTAGTTTTTAAAAAGAGGATTATATTTGCCTCTAATCTTTTATGCAAGATATTTTGAAATAACAAAAGTTTTGAACTATTTTTCACGATTTTGAGTATTGACGTAATTTTGTAGAATAATATTTTGGCCTTTTTTGATTTACCAAATTTTGTTTTAAATGACATTTCAATGCATAATTGATCGCTAAATTTTTTTCGTGGTACCACTTTTAAATTATATTAGCGATCCTTGCAATCATTACCACTACACATTAAGTAAAGTCAATTATATTTAATCAGCGGACGATACACTTAGCAGTTAAAAGCGTAACCAGGTAATATTTCTCGAGCATTGCACCTGCACACGGGGTAATTTCTGCGACCCTTCGTGCATGTACTCACAGGGTAACTCTCATTGAACTTAAGTGAAAATCAAGAGAAAAAGAACCCAGAAAAAAGTTGTAGCTATTTCAAGAGTGCGGTTGAAGGTGAGAATGAGAGATGAGAGAAAAAAAAAGAAAGAAAGAAAGAAATACAACTATTTTTCCATTTGCGAGCTGCAAAAGCCTTTTTCTTCGCATAGTGAGCGCGCTGAAGGAAAACTCGGTAAACCGTGATTCCTGATGAAATTTCGTCCAGCTCCTTCTGTGAGCCAGCACAATCCTTAAATCACTTTTGAGAATCGCTGAATCGCTTGCGGCATTTCTTTCCCGTCTCAAGATATGGGAGAAAAAGAAAGAGAGAAAGAATTTTGTAATATTCGCTGCGATAATCTCCCCACGATATTTGTACCTATTCTTACCATATTTCAGAATTTCTAAAGATTTTTGGATATACGCCGTAAGAAAGAAAGAGAGAAAGAGAGAGAATGAAAGCGAGTGAGCGAGACAGAGAGAGAGAGAGAGAAAGAAAGAACGAATTGATAATTATATGTATATTTGCCCGGTTTCGGAAATATTTTATCGAAGCGAACAGGGGGGAGACGCGGCCCGGATCACACCGGAGGACATTATCCTCGATGAACACATTGTGTGTACACACGTAGAACAAAACCAAACATAAAACACGCATACACACACACACACATACAAAGATACACGTACGTACAATACCATAGTTGTGGCAGCTCGTACTACGTTCTTCTCGTTTCCATAGTTAAAGCAACAAAGTAGCAAGGATAATAAACGATTGTGTACACATTGTGTGTACACACGCAGAACAAAACCAAACATAAAACACGCATACACACACACACATACAAAGATACACGTACGTACAATACCATAGTTGTGGCAGCTCGTACTACGTTCTTCTCGTTTCCATAGTTAAAGCAACAAAGTAGCAAGGATAATAAACGGTAGTGAGTAACGATATAATGAGTAAAGTTAACGATAACGATAACATAATAAATAGTAAAGGATAATAATAAAAAATAAAAAAAATAAAGAAGTAAACGCGATATTAATCGCAGATTTTGTGTAGACAGGAGGGAGAAAGTAGGACCCGCGCCTGGTATAATTAATATATCTCGTAAATGCGTCGAATCTCCGGCGCATCTTTTTAGGTAATCAATCGACCGCAAAATCGGCGAAACTTGTCTTAACCCACTTTCTTCAATACGTAGAACATGATTGTATACGACGATTGTTACAATTCAGCGAACGTGCTCGGAACGCGCAATATCGGTGATGAAAAAGAAAAAAAAAACGGTCAGTGCGATCGTCGAGCAGAGGAAAACGATTGTAGAAACTAACAGGTACCTTACAACCATGTGCCTTTGACAGAGAAGCCACATTGATTAAATGACTCGAGGCCGAAAGATGACGAGAGATAAGAATAAGACATAAAGATAGATGAAAAATGGATAAGGACGTTATTTTAATGATAAAGAGATTTTAATATTTTTTTCTTGACGATATCGAGCGGCGTTTTTCCTGTATGTTTCTTAACCACGTCATATTAAACGTGAAACGATTGAAAAGCGAAGCTTTTAACTACCGCTCTATTAAAATCTTCGAAAATTAAATATTAATCAATCTGATAAGCAATAAACAATTTATCGATACGAGAGCGAGAAAATATTAAGATATTAAGAATTAATATCTTATGATGTTAACAATTAATCCTCCGTTCTTAATAGTTATTATATGTAATTAATGTATTAAATGTATATATAATCTGACAATAGTAAGAATACTCATCTAATTTTATCCTTCATAATTCTTTGGATTTTCTTTTTTATTCTTTTTTATTCTTTTTATTTTTTATATATTTTTTTTTAATTCTTTGTTTTACAGTTTTATTTCCGATTCTTATTGCTTCTCGTATTTTGGCCTTGCTCGTTCGACATTCTTATTGGGAAATACCGTGTTGCGCGTTCACGAGCAGGATCGAATCCTCGGCTCACAGTGATCCCGGCGACGTCCTGGCAGCCGCCAATCGCTTCCGAAACCAGGGAAAATCGACCCTACCCTATACATACACATAAGACTCTAGGATATAAATGAGAAAAGGAAGAAATAATCCGGTTGAGAAAAACACAATGGCTAAAATACCGTAAGAATGATGATAAGAACTAATTAATAAATCACTTAAAAACAAGAGAGAGAGAGAGAGACAGAATGACATAAATGATAATTTTTTTTAGCGCGGTATAAGAGAGGCAAATAATATGTAACAAAAACAGAATATTTTGAACGAGTAGAGCGGAGATAGGGTGGGCAGAGGATGAGATGGGAGGGGGGAAAGGGAAGGGAAA
>NW_021849408.1:803544-819510 GCF_003651465.1 Formica exsecta
GGGAAAGAGATTAATGAAGAGAAACAAATTAATAATGTCCATGTTGCTAATCTTAGCGGTGAGATAGATATCGCGCATAGGCGATGTCTTAGTTTAAAGAAAGTTAGTCTTTAGTTCACAAGCAAGAGTGCGAGAGCGAGAGAAAGAGAGAGAAAGAACACAAACATATACACATACTCACACACACCCACATACACCTACATAAAAAAAGATATATACAAACGACGTAGTGTCTACGGCAAGATCTCTAAGCCTAAGCCTAAGATTGACACAAGTGACATAGAAAAAAGAAGCATTCGATCTCTGAGAGCAATTTTACTCATGCGAATGAAAGTGTGAAATGCAAATCGAAATCGATCGATGTGACTTCGATGGGTTCGACTTTCAATGCCATATGGGATGTTCTGTAATTTTCAATTTTTATAATTTTGATTATAAATTTCTCTCTGTTTTATTTTGATTGAATTTTGTTGTATATCTATCAAATATTTGATTCCAAATATAAAGACATTAGTCGACGCGTTCTCGATTGTCGTTTTACCAGCATCGGAAATCGAACTCCACAATGAAAATCAATCGATTCTCGAACGATTTATGGAGAAACCTGCCGATCGATGCTACCAGCGAGCTCCCAGTCGTTTCCTCCTGCCAGGGGGAAGGGACCAATCGCCAGAGCAATAATGTATCTTACATTCTTTCAATCTGTATAATCCTCTTTTGGAACCTCGTTCTCAATTTTGATCTCATTCTCGTCGCAATTCCAGTGTTAACAGATTGCTTATAAAAGTAGATCGCGCGAGATAGTCGATTTAGAAATCCCGGCGCCGGGATTCATCCGCTGACAATCTTTTATCGGGACATCAATGATTCGGCAGGTACGAGCTCGTTTTTATAGTGATGAATATTTATCAAGAACCCAAGTGTATTCTCGAGAGTTTTATTCTTCAAGTATGACAGTTTTACTCTGATTTTCGACACGAAACTTTGAAGGCGAAAGTGAGCTTCACTAGGAACCTGTTTGAGATTTGATATAATAATTTCTCCTTGATATAATAATTTTCTTCTTCCTGCGGACTTATCTGACAGAGTAACTCTCTTAACAGAAGCTCACCGGAGAATTTTTTCTGTCCGAGATAGCGGCTCGGGGTAAAACTCCTTAAAATACATTTGGATTTTATATTAGAAAATAATGGTGGAAAAAGCATGTAGAAGAAAGAAAAAAATGGCAGAAGCGAATCTTATCTTTTTCTGTAGATAACCACACATATACACACATACACAATAGTCATGCACGTGTGAGAAGAGAGAAAGGGAGAGAGAGAGAACGTAAACTTAAATTATTATAAATATTAACACTAATTAATATTATTGAATATATATACCTCTTCTGTACATACAATTAAGCCACAACAATAATAATGAATAATAATTAATGATCGTGAACGATGGACGAACGGCAGAACGGGGCAAACACAATAATTGCGCATTGTTTTTAGTAAAAAGAAAAAGAGGCGAAACGCGGTAGCGAACGCGATTATTACTAAGTTGTGAATATTAATAAGTACGATTGTAATTGTAATTATATATACTTATATTCGCGGCGATATGATGATGTAATTGTATGGGATCCACGCATACACACCACACGGTATAAATATTATAAATACATTATATAATAACGACGACGACAATGGTGGAGACGATGGTGATTTTTATTATGTTATTATTATTATTATTATTATTATTATTATTATTAATTATCACCATTATTATTGCGATCATTATGGTTGTATTATATATTGTACTGAGGAATATATACACTGATATAAAAATGAAATGAGTTCAATTAAAACATGAGCGAGTACAATATTGTGGAGTAAACGGTAACGAATATAAATCCAATGCGCGTCGTGTTATTTGTACTTAGTTGTATTATTTAATTATGAACCAGACTATATACTATCGAATCTCAAAGATTTTATCGTGTTTCTTTTTTTATTAGCGTCCGTTAAAGTATCATGCGGTAAAAAATCACCTCGGAAGAGAATTCCTTTCCGGACTATTATTTCGTTTTTTTTTTTTATATTCACTTTTGAAGAGAATTAAACTCCGATTCGGGGCACGAAAAGTTTTGCAAGCGTATAGACAAAATTTGCAGACGATCATAAATGTGCAAAATTATAATGTCTTTTTTATGCGGTAAACAATAAAATATATCATCCAATATTCTCGTCAAAAATTTTCCGATCGCGATGCGACTGTGATAGTGTTTAAAAAATTTTTTAACATATTTACTTTTTGATTATCAATTGTGTAATTACTGTACCAATAATCTAAAGCGTTCTTGATAACAATACATTGGACCACGAATTTTTTCGTCGATGAGAATCATCGTCGTTAGTTCTTATTGTTAGTCTTTTGCGAATATGTTAATGTATCACGTCGCGTCACGTCGGCCAATATCTCTTTTGTTTCTGTTTCTGTTTCCAATTTTTCTAAGAGTATACACACACACATAAAATCTCCATATGAAGGAACGATTTTGCAAAAAGCGGGCTGATCGGAAAGAATCGATAAAACTTCATTTTGAAAAGTCAATTCTTTTTTAATTTTTTCTATTTATTTATTTAACTAAAAATTAAGAAAGAAATATATCTTTTTTTCTAGAGAGAAAGGAAAAGAGAGAGAAGGGATTAGAATTAATAATTATAAAAACATTCCAGAATGGCGAAAAAATATTCTCTTTCGCACATGTTCATCAAAAAAATTATTTAAAAATTACGGCTATATATGTAGATTTAATCGCATTGAAAGCACATCGTCCCATTTAATCAAGAAGACTAATTGTATCCAATTTTTATCTTAATCAAAGGGTGCCAATATTCTAGAAAATAATGCAAATGTTTTTTCGGTAATCTTCTATTTTAAAAATTATTTATCCAATGTCTCATAGAGATGACTTTCTTTAGATTTGCCCGTTTTTTCGCAAAGAAGAAAATACGGAAAAGCCGTGCGTGTTCTTTTTCGTCCTGCAAAATTTCGAGATACGGTACTATGCGGAGAGTGATTCTCTCGCGTGCGTATTTGTCTCGATGAATCTCGATTTCGAGATTCCACATTTCTCGATTTGCAAGAGGAATCGATCCATATATTATTTCTTGGCGAGCCGAACCAATGCTCAATGCGACGCTGCTGTTGGTCTGAAATCGATAATAAAGGAAAGCTGATGAATCACGATTTTCTTCTACCCGTCTGTACCTATAAGCCTGTAACATGTATTTGCAGCGGAGTATAAGGGAATAATAAAAAAAGAAGCAACAACAAAGTAACAAAGATATACACTTTTTATATGCATGATTATAAATTTTAATTTTTAATATTGAAAAGGAGGTATACATGTTATTTAAATCGATGTTTCTAAATATGAAACCTGGACTCATTTTTTCTGCAGTTGTTTCCCCACCTTTACAGCACATCTCTCTTCTCTCTTTTATGATAATATATATTTTCCATTTATTTGCTGGCGATTGAAACATTTTCAAACCAATTTTGATTATATTAAAATTTTGATTAGATTAAGATATTGGAAAATAACATCGTTCTGTCGGATTCAAGATAGATAATCGTGTTATTACATCGTATAATCAATTAAATAGTAAACGATTTTTATTTTACCTTTGCGGTATCTTTTGCAGCTATTGACTCATCGAAATTTGCAACGATAAAAGTGCTTATGTTAAAGTGAAAATTAAAATGCATATCATTTATATTTTGATATACATATAATTGGCTTTATATATGTATATATTTTTTTTAAATTGTTTTATGTATTTTGTTATCATATTATACATATCTATACCTTGTTATCATGTCGATATTCTCTTATCGTCGTGAATATTAAGGATTGTCCAGATCTCATTACAAGAAGATTGTTAGGTGATGAGCTAAGCCCATCTGAAACCAAATGAACTTCTCATATTAATTGCATAAATAATGTGAAATTTAATAATACGCGTATATAGATATAAAATAAATGAAAATATAAAATTCTCGGAAATATCAAATTTTTAAATATGCGAAAGCTTCAAAAATATTAAATTTATAAGCCTAAATATCTAAACATTATGAGTTTGAAAAATATATGAAAAATACCAATATGCAAGTATTATTAAATATGATTTTTCGTTTTCTCGGATAAAATAATTCAGCAATCGATTCTCAAGCGTATTGTATACACGGTGCTAATTTCGCATTGCTCGCAATTGTCAAGTCGCAATGTCTCGACCACGTCGCAAACGTCGGAGACGCACATTTCTCGCAATTTTTAGTCCTGAAACATTGGAAATTTTGTAAAGTTGTTGAAACTCCCGACAATGGCTGATACGCTGAAAGCATGGCTGCGTACGAGGCTGGGTGTAATCTTAGATCTTACACCTGACATGTTCGGTCGTTACACCAGAGACGGCACTTTGCTGGCCCATATCCTGCACAGCTACGATATAATAAGTAGCAGTCAATTAAGCACCATCCTTCGCACGCACGACCCGGCGCTGTCTAGAGTGAACCTGAGGACTCTACGAATCTGGTTAAAGCTCATCAACGTTACTCTGAGCGACGAATGTATCGACGAGATCTCTAAAGTATCGTTCGCAGAAAAAAAATAGAGAGCGCGAAAGAGAGAGAAATAATTAAAAAAAATTAAAATTACTATATAAGGAAAAAATACGAAATATTTCCAACAGTCTTTTTAATCGATTTCAAATAAACGTTATTTCCATTAGAAATCATATTATTTTTTAAATTAATCCATAAATATTATTCCTATCAGTCAGATAAATAAATTTCTATGAATTTCGCCTATCTCTTTCATAGGCTGAATTTATTTTTATATAAAAAATACTTTAGGGTAAAGGTGCAGCAGCTCTTCAACTCTACTACAAAGTTTATCTAAGGCTTGAAGGTAAGGATCGACTGCATTTCATCGCTCTTCAGAAAGAGCGAAAATATATGCCGAGCAGATTCGACATCTCTAAAGTATCTGAGGATCCACCTTCCTATCAACCACCCGAACATCCTCTTTCGCAGCCGTTAATCGAATCGGCCGATACCGTTCTCTGGCACAAGAGTAAATTTTGGGCGATTACGCAAGCTTGCAGACGAGAACGTCAACGATTCGAAGCCCTCATGAAATATCCTATAATCGAACCGGTCGAACATTTCATTCCGAAAGAGTTAGCGGTGGAGAAGAAGACGGAGAGCGAGATACTGGACGAATTTGCTTGCAAGCATCCGCTTCACAAGATGAAGAAGAGATACCGCGTGGTCGAATGTTGCCCCGAAAAAAGATCGTTGGATATGCTCTGTGTCAAGGATCCCGCGACCGCTGCGGAATATACCGACTTGCTGAAGAAGCGCAGTGAAAAAGCGGCTAAATCCCACGCACTCAAGATGAAGATACAAACGACGATGATGACAGAGGCTTGGGAGCGATTGTTGAGGAAACAAGATAGGTCTTTCGACGAAGCTCTTGGCAGGCGAGTGCTAGATCAGTCGCGCTACGAAAAACGAATGATGAGGAAGCTGTGCGAGGTGCGAGATTTGAGGAATAGAATCGTGGAGAACCGCAGGATCGTTGACGCGATGTTGTTGAAGGCTAGAGAGAACGAGCTGCGATTGAAGGAAGATCATCGTCGAGAGATAATGAAGGAGGAGATAGAGGACGTAGAAATGGAAGATCGAAGAATGCGTGAGCTTCGTTGGAGAATTCGCGAGGAGAAGGTGAATAGCAATGTGTGTGTGTGGGGGGAAGGGGGAGGATCATTATGCTGTACGATAAAATCCTTTTTGATAAGAATAAAAAAAAAATACATATATATAGTAATCAAATAGTTTCAAAGTGATGACAAAGAGTACAAATTAAACATGAACATGAAAATAACACAATACATAAGAGCAAAAAAAAAGAGAGACATGACAAAATAAGGACAGATATAAATTATAATTAATAACATTATAAATCAATCAAATGTTTTACACTTGAACATTTTAGGTAATAGTATAATTATTTTTTTAAGGGACGTATGTTATTATTAATTAAAATCTATTGCCATCAACATCTCTCACTTGTGCTTCTATGATTTTAATTAATAATGACATATATCTTTAAAAAATGATTGTACTATTACGTAGAATGTGCAAGTATAAAACATCTAATCGTTTTAAGATGCGCAAAATAAGAGAGAAGCATCGAAGCATCTGTTTGGAAATTATGGAAGATCTCGCGGATATTGCAGTAAAGATGGCTGAATATCGTCAGGCGAAAAACAATCATATTCCTTATTTTATTTGGAATGAATGGAAAACGTCGTTCTTGAGGAACCAACCGATATTCGAACTAGTGGACGACCATTTCGATAACGTCGAACAGATAGAAGATGTAGAAGAAATCAAAAACAAAGAAGAAACAAATAATAAAGAAATAATGGAGAATAAAGTAAAAATGAGAAATGGAGAAAAAATAAGGAGCAAAGACGAGATAAAAATTGAGAAGAAATTAAAATCTGAGGAAAAGCAGAAGCTAATTCAGTTAGAACTAGAACGTCGGCGATCTCTGGCTGATGCAGACTTTGAGAGTTATCGAGATCTAAGCTCGCCCTGGGATCAATTTGTATCGAAGGAAGAAGAAAAAGACGAAGAAGTTGTCAGATTGGGTTGCATTGTGCTTGGTTACGTCGTTCATCGGTTACTGGAGATCTTGTATCCTTATCCGAATGGAACAGCGAGTTGTGCAGTACCAAGAGTTAAGGTTGCAGCCGTTATCTCAGGGATAATAAATCCAACCTTGCACGAACAGCTGCGGGAATTATTGAAGAACAATGGAATCCGTTTGCTGAGAATGGAAGATGCGATTAATCATTGTTTGGAGAGGTACAAGCGGGAAATGGCTGACGTAGAGTATATTGATTTAAACATCGTCTCGACGACGACAAGAGATATTAAAAGATTAGAGACCAAGAGCAAAATTGATGATTCATGGGATCGGAAAAAGATTGAAAGAATAACTAATGTAACAACGTCTCAGAAGAGCTCAGCTGAGGAGAAACAAACGCAGACACCTAGGCAAATACCTTACGATGATATGGATCCAGTTTTAAGCGACACCGCGTATATAGGTAGAAAAAAATTTAGAAATAAAAAAGCTATAAAATATTGATAAGATAAAATAATTTTATCATTGAATTAATTCTAGAATCATAACTTACGATAATAATATCATTTTTATCAATATTGATAAGATAAAATAATTTTATCATTGAATTAATTCTAGAATCATAACTTACGATAATAATATCATTTTTTATAGACACAGATATATTTAATACATACAGACTCAGTTTATAAGAAATTAAATGGTATTAATATCTGAGCATTATTAATTTTCTATATTATTGACACTAGTCAATAGATTTTATAAAAATACTAATATTGTTAAAAAAATATTTATTTATTTTTGATCGTAAAACGATTGATCTGATTACTATCTGCAATATTTAGGCAAATGGACTTACGAATTTCTCACGTTGGGTGAACCGATTTCCGATGAATTAAATACGAAAATATTAATTGAATATCTAAAAGGATTTGAAGACGTCGAAGGTTGGGCGTTAATAAATTATCCTAACACATATAAGCAGATGGCAATGTTGGAGAAAGCGTTGACAGGACGCGAGATTCCTTCCAATCGTAAAATCACCAATTTCACGGATGTCAACATAGAGGACATTGATCTTCCATCAGCCAGGATTGTATTTGAGGGTGATGAAGACACACTTGCGACATACAGGCGCGTCCGATTATTTAATGTCAGAATTAAAATTATCATGTTTTATATAATTAATAATATAAATAAACATATAAAAAGAATAATGTTATATAATTATGTGCAAAAAATATTTAATATTGTTGATATTATTGATTAATATTCAGATTCATTTATTATTAGTGAATTATTAGTAAACTTTACATAGTTGCACGTGTAATAATACACATTACAATTGATTTCATTTTATTGTTGTTTTGTCAAATTACATTAATGTCTATTTTTAATTCAATAATTATTAAATATTGAAGATTTTTCAAAAAGTTAATAAATAGACAGTTAATAAGATATAAATGTTAATATAGGCAGTCTAGATTGTTGCCGAATCCAATTTCCAGAGCAAAAGATAGCTCCTCAACGACGTTTATGACAATCTATGTCAAGGCAATGTTAAAGTCAAAGACAATAGACCGTCAAGATCAGCCGTGTATATCTTTACCCGACGATGCTACGTCGATGGACGAATATTACGCTAATGAAAATATCGCATACGGATTTTTCTACAACGTTCTTGATTATTCGACCCTGAAACAGTTGGCCGAATTTATCGCGGGTCAGATTCCCAAAAAGCAATTGGAAGAAAAGATTTCACAGGCATATCATGATGAACAGAAATTTCCTGTTGACTCAAAGACGGTCGTTATTAAATGCCTGATACCGAAATCTAAGTGGGAAACCTTGAACTACGAAAAGAAGAAAGATATCGAAGCTGAGAGTAGCGATTTACAACCTGAAGTTCAAAAGCAATTAGCAAACAGTCATGTTAGACCTGGAGAAGACGATTGGCAATGGATAAATTTCTTTCAACCACCAGCTTTACTCGAAATTTTGGCTACATTCTGGGAGAGTATAGAAGAGGCTTACGTTGAAAACTTAAAGAAGATCCTCTCCTTGAAGAGAATGCACACGTCTTCCGTTGTGCCCTATAAAAATCTCGTCCTAAGGAATTTGACAAAGTTTGTCGAACGTCCCGACAAACGGCAAGTCTTACTGCAAGATTTTCAACGCGTTTTTAATGAAATCGATGAGGACCTCAGGGATGATTCCGATATGAAATGCGAGCTGCACTGCCGAGTCAGTACATAAATTTTAAATCAAAATATAATATAACAGTAAAAATTATATACGTACTAAATGATAGAGCAATTTATTAGTTTTGATAAAAATCCAGTCAATATAATTAAACATTACTAAATAAAAACTTAAAATAATAATAACATAATAAAGCGTGTGGAGAAGATGGGAGTAACGGAAGCTATCAAATTCAATTTTTTTTTAATCAAATCAGTTTTTATCTGAATATTTAATTTTAATAATTAAAAAAGCTTTTATCACAATAATTTTTATTTTAGAAAACTCTTAGTGCTTCGATAGAAAACAAAAACAATACATAATCTTTCCGTTGTTGAGAATCTAAAAGTTCTTGCATTAGGTTGACGATTTTCGGATGGAATTATGGGACTTGTGTGACGCGCGAAGACACGAAGCTGAAGAAGAAAGAAAACGCACTCTGCAGAATGAGTGGATTCCGGTGGAAGCCGTGGTTCTGGTCAACGTGTACATCGAAATCTTGCAAGCGGAAGTTGACAGATTCGTCGATACTATGCAGCTTTTACAAGATTATTATACTTCCATGTCGCAGAAACCTCTGCAGGAACCGCGATTCTCCAAGATCGTTCTCGAGCACGTCGCGTTGACAAATGTTCTTCAGGAAACCTTATTATTCGACGATAAAGAGCGAATGCTGTCAAAGAATGAATCGATCAACGCTTCTGCTCGTAAAACTATAAATATGGACCACTTTAAAACTGAGATCGAAACTTTATTGATTGATATATCGAAGAGCTTTGATCCTGATCAGAGTATTATTTATAACATTATTAAGGATAATATTCAACAAGTGCGGAGTGTCGTGAATTCCATCTCGTCCATCGTGTTGGAAATGCTGCAGAAGGAAGAAAAAACCGCGATTCCAAAGACTGATATTAAAAGCAAAAGTATCAGAAACGCGTCGCCCGATTCAACGTTTGACAAGCTAACGAAAAGAAGCCGCGATTTAATTGAGGAATGGCGGTACGCCGTTTTATTCGAGATCGATCGTATTAATCAAAGATTGGATGTGCTGGACACGGCCGCTCGATTCAACATAATCTTCCTTTTAGATACTATGAAAGAAACTTTTCATGGCATTTATCATCACATTATCGAAAGGTTGGTACCGGTCATAATCATTTATCATGTTGAATTCTTATTTTTAACGAGAGTTTATGAAATTACGAAATGATACTTTGTATCCATTAGAGGAATTACAGAATAGCTTAATTCACTTTTTCGAATATTTATAAAACGGAAAATAATTAACAGAATTAATCTTTTCGTAAAAATCATGAATTTCTTTATGATTTAAACGGCAATATTATAATTATCTGAATTTTAAGATGCTAAATCATCGTTATATATTCACTATGAGTATACACTTTAGTTAATACATTAAATACCGTAGTATTGTTTGTTACTCACAATTTAGAAATCAAATACACCACATACGACATACTTTTTTAAAGATACAAACGCGAAATGGAAAGTATCAACGAAATGGCGAACGTTTTTTGCTTTGCCATCGAAGAGGAAAGACCGATTCAGCAGGAATTACTATTAGACGGCGATCAGTTTGTCGTCAGACTAAACGGTTTGATATTTCCCGAAGATCCCAAGCGATTTGCTATACCAATCAAAGAAGTTCCTTCACCTCTGCGATTCCGAATGATTCAACTCGGCCGATTGATAGACATTTTCCGACGAATCGCTCCGCACGGAATCATGAGCGAATGCGCTCTGATTTATGTTCTCCAGGATCTGGTATCCTGCGGCGAGGAGGACTGTTATCCGTCCTTTGTGCCGTGCGCCTGGCAACAGCTGCGACCTCCGGATATCGAGAAATTGATCGAAGGACTATTCGGCGCTACAGAATACATCGAATGGCGAGAGTTCGTCGTGTATGCAATGGATCTACCTATGCCATCGCATCAGGATATCTTGAAGGCGCGAACAGCTTTTAGGATGCAGGATCCTGATCTAAGGGAGACGATCACCCGCGACCAGTTCCACTCGACACCGTTATGGTTTCTCGAAATTTCCACTTTTCACGAGGAGCTCTTGGACGAGGAGCTCGATTGCAACGAGACGATGGATATAATGTTACGCGAGGAAATCCGATTAGGCGAATGTATTTCGCATATGAAGAGCAATTTTATAGAAACGACTGAGGATAATTCTGGGTGCGTGGAGAATTCATCGAGCAGAATTCGGCAAAATAAAAACTCTTCGAGCGTAAAATTAATAAAAATAAAAATTGAGTTGCGCGCGTGCAATCTGAATACAAAATTCATTGAATGAAGCATTCTTCATTAAAATGCTTTATTTAAGTTGATTTTGATTTTTTATTTGAGCTATCTTTCATTAATTGCTTTTGATCAATCTTCTATACAGTATCAAGTATTTTCGATCAATTTTCCAATTAGTTTTTTTATTATTTGTTTTTAATTTGATGAGTCCATAACATTTTTGCACTACTCATTTTCTTGCGAATAATTATTCGCGAAAAATTGATTGTGAGATTATTTTGGCAGCGCGATACTGAGACTGACACTGGCAAAGGAACTTCTCTACCGAATGTACCTGGTAAATCGAAACGCAATCCATTATACCGCAATGTTGTTGGCTCTCTGCAAGGACAAGGATCCTCGTGAAGGTCTCGGAAAAGCATTTACTCTTGCTATGGGTGCCAGAGTTTGTACCGATACAGTAGAAGGTGAAAAATACGTCGACGAGCTCGTTGAGAAGAAGCGCCGTGATAGGGAATTGCACTTAAATCAAGATTATCTACATGAGGAAGCTAATGAAGTAATTAATAAATTCGTAAAATTTGTGTTAAAGCTGATTTATGCGATTATGTTTGAAATCGACTTTGTCGCGTTTGCAATTTAATAAATACAATAAATAAAAAATAATATAAAATAATATAAATATTAAAATGGAATAAAGAACAAGAATAATGTTTGCATATTGAAATCTTTATATAAGTAAGCATCATAAATATTTATTGAATTAACAGTTAATAATTAAAATAACAAGATGAATGATTAAGAATATTACTTATTTCATAAAAAGATAAAGCATGAATATTAAATCACATATGTAACTGTGGAAAAAAAATCGTCAAGAATCTACATACATTAGTATTACATCGTAAATATAAAAAAGCATAATTAGAAATCCGGGAAGAAAAATTAATTTTGTTAAATAAAAATGAAATATTTGGTTTTAGATAGTGCAAGAAATTATCAATCACATAATGAATAGAATGGCAAAGGCTGTCGGTATACTTGAAAAAGTTCACGATCATGATTTACCTCCGAAACGAATAATGATACAGCAGTTAAACGGATTGGACGAGATAGATCCGGCTGAGCTTTTGCCACCGGAAGAAACAGCGGAACACTTAGTTATAGAAGATTTGTCGGCATTCAGTGATGAACAGGAATACGAGCCGTACGTCGCATCAGCTCTGTCAACTGACGAAGCGCCCGAAGATTACGATATGATTCAGCTAGATGAAAGAGTGATCTTTTGGCTGCCACGGAACGTTTGTTTGGTAAATTTATTCGTTTATTATTTTTGCGGATGATTTTAAACAATCTTTTTATTCTCTACCGAAGAAAATTGCCTTTTAATCAGAAACATGAATTTTTAACTTGAAACGGAATTTCTTTTAAATCTTTAATCTGAAGTTTGAAGCAACATTTGTATTAGAAAAGCAACTTTTAATTAGGAATCCAATTTTAATTAGTAAAATAAATATAACATCGTATCGATAATATATGTATATAAAATATGTAAATATATTTTTGTGGTGTAAATTTTTGATTTATCTATTGAAAAATGTATGTCAGAGTAATGATTTCTAATAATAATTTAAAAGTTTTTATTCGAATGATTCTTTTTCAGACGGTTTTGTCTACGTGTTTACCGTGGCTTGCACAGCAGCCGAATCTTTTTAAAACTTTTATGAGTCTTCGCGAAGAAATAGCGCGCGTATACGACGAATTGAGAGATGAAGAGCTAAACGACGATAAAGATCTCGTTTTATCTCATCGTTTATTAAATCACAGTTTTATATACAAATTACTCTGCGCTTCTAACAAGTTTGTTTCAAAAAATATGACAGATTTACTCCGAAACATTCTAAAAGATAGATATGAAACAACATAACGATGTGAAGGTTTATATTAAAAGCATTAAATATGAATGAAAGATAAATCTATGTGATAATATAGAATAAAGCATTCTTTTCTCGATCATTAATTGGATATTCATAAATCGATCTCACATTTTGGTAAAATATTGCTTCGTAAATACTATCGTAAATTATAAATCATCTGATGTCCACGCAATAGACTATTTATCAACGTTAATTTGAAATACGAGGTACAGAATATATACAGAGTGTCGCAATAAATGTGAGCAATCTCTCGCGGGAATAGGTAAAAATAACCCCATATTTCCTATCCATATTTCCTATACAATTTTTTTCTAAAATGCATATCTACCGAGATATGCATTGTCTTTAAATTAAAATTTGAGAAGCGTTTTTCCTGAAATAATTTTTATATCACTTTGTAAATATTAATAATTTGTAATAATTACTTTTATCTTAAAGATCTTTAAAATAGCGTGATAGATTTCTTAATACCACGTCGGAGGGTCAGATGCAGACCATCTATAAATCTTCTAACATACAAAACTTTGAAGCCAATAGATTTCTGTTATTTTTAAATATGTATTTTGATTCTCCATACCTTTTGTAAAGATACTTTTGTTTTATTTCGTCAATAACTAATTGTTTTTGAGAAAAACACATTTGATAAAAAGTAAACCTTTATTTTCAGATGATAGAATAAAATTACAAAAATTAAAAATTAGCCGAAATTACAAGAAATGTTTTATATTGCTTCCCCCCCATTCGAACGTATTTTCGTGCACGACGAATTAACGACTGTTGTATCGCAGATCCGAGTAATTAACATAACGATAAACTCCGTGATATATTAATCGCTTATTAAATAATTGATCTATAATTTAAAATATTTGTATAATTTAATATTCCGCTTGTATATACGTAATAATACGCAAAATATTTTCGGCTGCGAATTATCAATAACATAGTATTCAGCCTTGGCGGCATAAACATTAGCGCTCTATTGTTTATGTTTTACGGCTTTGTTATCATTCGCGCGACCATACTTGAATAGTACCGTAATAGTGGGAGACGCTACGTCACAAATTCCTTTCTTATATTTATTATCATTCACGCGACGACACTCGAGTAGATATCATATCGTTGGTGCTGTCATCGTGCCGCGGATGACTTGTCGCGTCGTCGGTGCCGTCATTGTGCCGCGGACGGATTTCGCGTCGCGTGTCAGTACAGCATTGCCACGAGTCGCACAATGGCTCATATGTGGCACGCGCATTTGTGCGTTGAACGCACATTAGTGCGTCGTCGTTGCCGTCATCGTGCCGTACGAGCAACGATGCGTCGCGTTGTCGCGATATCGCGTTTTCGCGTCGTCGCGTCTTCGCGGTAGACTTCTATCTCGTTTTTACAATTGTCATCGAGGATCATACTTCGTTGCCGACTAAATGGGATGTCTCTCAGCGTTGCAATCTTTAATATATTAATACCTATTAATATAATTAATTTTATATTAATATCAATTAATATTAATACTATATTAATATTATATATTATATAAATATTTATGTATTAATAAATTTAATATATTAATGTAGGGGCAACGTTAAAACGCCTCAGTATCGCGGCTGAGGTGAATGCCGGCCGCGTAGCAACGTATGTTCGTGCATAGTTTAGATGCATGTTCGCGCGGTTAATCTTGAACTTCGGTTCAAGAATTATCGGTTGTTGAGGGCACGTTCTGCTCCGACGAACGGTTCGGCCCGAATCGGTTAGAGTTCGGTCGATTGTTTTGGAATCGTCGTTCATGGGTCCCTTCTCTTGTACCGTCTAACAGCACATTGTAGCAATACTAACATGTTTGGCATTTGAGGAGTTGGCTGAATTAATTAGGTTTGATTTTTGCTCGCTAGAGAAGTTGATCTCCCGTTTTCTGAGTGATCTAGATTGTTAGCACTTAAGGAGGTGGGTATCTTCTTTCTCGACCCGTCTCTCAGCCTTACGATAAACCCGGCTCAGTCTGTATGATAGAGACTTGGTGGTTCGTATGAAATCGTTCCTAATGAAGTTCGAGTCGGCCCTCGATGGGAGCAGGCGCGGACCAAGAGTCGAGCGAACCCCATTCGCGTCGATTTCATCAATCGATTTCGTCTTCTTCCGCTTCCGCTTAACCTTTGCTCGAAGTAATTGGTGAATTCCCGACTTGTCGACTCGAAGTGTAATTCTCACGTGAAGCGGGGTTCGATCGTGCCGAAATTCGAAAGTGCGGGAGTGTCGTTCAAAGTATCGCGTGTACAAGTGCGGAAGTAATATCTTTTAATAAAAGTGCGAGAGTGTCGTTTAAAGTATCGCGCGTGTGAATCAACCTGAGAGGAGGTACTGGCGATAATAATTAGCCGGCAACGGAAGGAATTTTTATCCTGCATTGATCTCCGATAGAGGTCAAAACGACATCTCTGGCTAGATGTAGCCGGAATGAATATGGCCAGGATCAACGAAAGGTAGGTCCAACTGGCCCAACAGAAACAACATGCGGTACATTTTATTAGGGTACGCGAGTAGGATACATGAGTAGGACACGCGAGTAGGGCACGCGAATAGGGCACGCGATTAGGACACACTCCCCAAAATATCGGTGATCCCCGATTCCCGCTGGCTTAACCAGCAAAAGTAGGATTGTTAGGACTGTTAGGAATATCTTAATATACGATTCTTAAGCAATTAAATGCTTACTAGGAATTAAAAAAATACTAAGACTATTAAAATATTGGGGAGATAAATCAAAAAATGAAATATAAATAATATAAAATTTAAATTTATTTCCAGGCAATTT
>NW_021849408.1:819611-821431 GCF_003651465.1 Formica exsecta
ACATCCCGCCGTTCTAGGTGCATCCTGGATAGATTTTAGATATACAATTCTATATATATATAATAAAATACATGCGCAAATTAACATATTATTTCATAAAACTTTTACATTTTTTTTGAATATTATATTACAAAATATTATGTATGAATATAACGTAAAATGTGCGTATATTTTAAAACTTCGAGACAAATCGAATGGGTACCCCAATATCAGTGAAATATCGGTAAATTAATGTATTTAAATGTTACAGAAAAAGATTAATTATAGCTTACAATTATTATAATTATGCTTGATATTAGTTTGATTTATTTTATATGTTGCAAAATATTCAAATTACATTTTTTTTCAATTTCGCTGTTATCGGGTTCGATTCGTCTCGAGCAATTGGTACCCGAGAATTATTTGTATTCGCACATTTAATACTAAGTACATTTAATACTAACAATGCATGTATTTTATTATCCATAAATATAGTCGTTCGTAAATACATTTTCATAAAAATTGTTATATCCATTTAATTTTCCATAAAGAGGTATATTTTTTAATAATGAAAGAATACATTTTCTCGCGCGAATTTCAATCTTACGAATAAAAGATAATAACAATGGCAACTGTCCTTGATTCGTTACCGAAATCATTGCTATCGGGAGCAGTCCGGAAGATCTGGGATTCGTTCCCTCCTACAACAGGGCCCCTGATATTCAACAGATCACTTAACTTTTCTTTGCAGATTGATATTGCGGGGTCCGATGTAGAAGCAAGAATTTGATCGTTCTCCACTTTTAAGATTGTTTTGTTTAGTCAATCTTCCGCGAAACAGTATGTATATATTATTCTCAATCGCGAAATTTGCATAAAATCACGCATTTGAAAATTAATCGAGCATTTTATATTCACAAATATCCTGTATTACAGACGCGATTATAAAAAGCGCTTCAAATGTCCGTCGAAACATTTTCGTTTAAGTATATAGTAATTATATCGTTCCTCCAATTGTTCCAAAAATTACATGTACGTACGTCGGAATCGAGTATTACGGTTATCGTCGATTTATTTATTCGTCGCGTTTTTTTCGTAAATTTTAAATCGCGGTTTATCTTGTGATTTAATCGTTGATTTACATCGAAGCTTCATCTATATTTTTTCGGATATTTTCTTTAAAAATCTATGCAAAATGCGCCAATAGTCTAAATACTTTTTTCTACAATTGAAAAACGATCGATAACTTTATTAACGACTCTTTTGGTCATAATTATTTGCATTATATAAATATATAATAAGCATAATAAGCTTTGTAATTGCATATTAATCATTAATCATAAATATCGCATTAATCGTTACTTATCAACTATATCTGATCTAAAAATTTCTAATGAATTCTGCATTATACGAATATTTCGGACATTTTCGTGTAATAAATTATTTAGTATTATATTTTAAATTATATTTTAAATTGTATTAATCTTTGTTTATATTATATTTTGTAATATATATTTGTAATATAATTAATTCTTTATACTAGATGTATAGAATTAATTATAATATATTTTGTAATACATTTTGTAATATACTTTGTATAATATAGTTTAAATTTTTTGTAATATATTTTGTGATTATACAGTATATATTTTGTAATTATATATTATATATATCTTATATAATTCTTTGTGTATTATATTTTTTATTTTACGAGTTTGTAAAACCTATTTATTAAAAGAAACCTATATATTACAAAAAATTAAAATAAAAATTTTTCCTCCTCGATGGATCTCCACCTTAACGAAGGCATTTGCCGGGTGAGGAGGTTTGAGTACTCTAAT
>NW_021849408.1:821634-822456 GCF_003651465.1 Formica exsecta
GATTGTTCTTGTCTTTGTCGGATATTAACCGACGTATTATCTGGCGGAGGGATCTTGATCTGGTCAAATTGTTGGGCCAGTTATCCTCCACTGAACGCGGCGATAACGCAATCTTTTTTTTAACGGTATCTTAAGACTTATAAAATTTTATCTTGTTTAGTCAATCTTCCGCGAAACAGTATGTATATATTATTCTCAATCGCGAAATTTGCATAAAATCACGCATTTGAAAATTAATCGAGCATTTTATATTCACAAATATTTTATATTACAGACGCGATTATAAAAACCGTTCCAAATGTCCGTCGAAATATTTTCGTTTAAGTATATAGTAATTATATCGTTCCTCCAATTGTTCCAAAAATTACATGTACGTACGTCGGAATCGAGTATTACGGTTATCGTCGATTTATTTATTCGTCGCGTTTTTTTCGTAAATTTTAAATCGCGGTTTATCTTGTGATTTAATCGTTGATTTACATCGAAGCTTCATCTATATTTTTTCGGATATTTTCTTTAAAAATCTATGCAAAATGCGCTAGTAGTCTAAGTACTTTTTTCTACAATTGAAAAACAATCAATAACTTTATTAACGATTCTTTTAGTCATAATTATTTGCATTACATAAAACTTAATAAACTTTATAATTGCTTGTTGAGTATTGATCATAAATATCGTATTAATCGTTGCTTATCAGCTGTATCTGATCTAATGAATTCTGCATTATATGAATATTTCGGATATTTTCGTGTAACAAATTATTTCGTATTATATTTTAAATTATATTTTATATTGAATTTTATATTATACTTTGTAATATAT
>NW_021849408.1:822918-831219 GCF_003651465.1 Formica exsecta
ATATATTTTGTTATTATATATTATATACATATTATATAACTCTTTGTATATTATATTTTTTATTTGACGCAATTTGTAAAACCTATTTATTAAGAGAAACCTATATATTAAAAGAAGATCAAAATAAAAATTTTTCCTCCTCGATGGTATCTCCACCTTAACGAAGGCATTTGCCGGGTGAGGAGGTTTGAGTACTCTAATGAACCTAAGAGCTATGCCGGCGGTAACATATAACGTTTTTGAGTGAAGCAAGTTTTTTGTTCTGACAATGAGACCGATTAATGACATCATATACTCCATCTTGGTTATTAGAGGTATCTAAATTATTAGATTAATTAATGAAATTCGAGTAAATGTTTGATTGATTAATCAGGGCAAAGAATCTTGTGCTTTAAAGCCAAAATAGCAACAAAAACGGGAAATGTACTGTATATTAATTATATCATTAATGTATTACATATTTATATTAATCAAATTTTCTTAAAACCTATTTTTGATTAAATATATATTCAAGGTAAATTGGGTTAAAACGTTTATCGCTCTCAAAGCGATCAAACTTGCTTTACTCGAAAACGCTAATAATTACCGGTAGGGTCACTCATGCCGGACAGGTCGAAGGGGAAGAGTCAGACTAAAAGAGATACCATAATTATTATATATTTATTATATTAATATTTTTAAATAAAATAGAAGCAAAAAAAACAGTAATCGAGAGAATAGAGAAAAAGGGGCTCCTAAAATATTTTCAAATCCCCCTCGGAACTTAGAAATATCTTAATACGTGATACGACATAGAAAAAATTGATTTTTGAAACAGAACAAAACGAAAAGAGAAACAGAAGTCTATCCTACTATAATTTTCCTACAGTTTTATCCGAAATCTTTTATTTTTTAAAGGGTTTTAATCATTAATAGCATTAATTAATTCTTTCACGTTCATATAATCGCCCGATAATAAGTATACTGTTAAGTTTTCATAAACTGTCATACAAAAAAATCGAGATATCTCTTGCAATATTGGTCAAACAAAATTAAAAGTTTCTTTTATATCTTGTGGGATGCTACCCCCCAAAAATTTACTCCTTCCAATACTAGAATATATCTTTATACAATATAGAATATATGAAAGACTGATTTCTAAAACGCGATTTTCTATTCTATTATAATTATTACATTTTTCTATAGTTTTAATCTTGTTCTTTCGAATTCGAAGGCGTTTTAATTATTAACAGCGTTAATTAATTTTTTCACATACACACACATATTAATAAAATTATTTAGATATTAATTCTAGTTATTCGTTTTTCTAAAATCAAATAAATTAAAGTTATATACACATACTTAATATTTGAACTATTGAATGCGCGGCTCAGCTATGACAGCCTTTTATTGATATGAGAAGTAATGCACAGTGCACTGTCGAGATAATCAATTAGCATAGTGGAAAAGAAGGAACAATACTTGCGAGTATCGATTTAGCATGCCTTTTTTAAAAGTGGATAATAAAAGTGCAACTATATATACATATAACGCAACAGAAGCGTATATTTCGCGTGATTTATTCATTTAATTAAGTTAGAATACTAATAGTAGTGACAGAAATTCAAAATAATAAATTATTGTTTTGTTGTAATTTTTACGGAAAATAATTATTTCTTTAATGATAATTATAATTATAATCAAATATATTTTGTTTGATTCTTTATCGTTTGACACATGCACATATACACACACATACACTGTTTGATAATGTAAATATAATTCGTATTAGGAACGCGCAGTAAACGATCAAATTATAGAATCAAATAATTAATATAGCAATAAGCTCCGTAATTTATCAATCGTTTAATAAATAATAAATAATTAATCTATAATTTATAATTACTTGCATACTTTAATATCTCGGGTATACATATGATATATAGGTTGTGTTCCAAAATTCACTGCCAGTACTGGAAATCTATAGTTCACGTAACGTATAATATAGATCTTCAGTATTGTTAATGAATCTTGGAATACGGCCATAATTTATAATGCATAAAATATTTTGACAACTAATTATCAAAAGCGTGGTGCTCGGCCTTGGTGACGTTAAGCATACTATTGTTTACGTTACGTGTTAGGACCAAAAGTAACTCTTAACATTTTTACACTAAAACCAATATTGCAAGAAATATCATCATTCTTCGTATGACATTTTTGCGAAAACCTGACAGTATATCTATCACCGGGCGATCATACAAACATAAAAGAATTAATTAAAACTGTTAATGATTAAAATTCCTCCAATTTCGAAAGAACATGGTTTGGAAATATATTAAAAAACATGCGTGTATAGTATATTATATAGAATATTTTAAATCAAATTAAATATATATATATATTTAAGAAATCTCGAGAGTTAGGAAAAATTAATTAAATAATAATACTTTAAGGAAAGGTATATCTTTTTTTTTATTTTGTATCAAGAGTGTTCTTCCATTCTTCATAATGCCATCGCAATTCGAACAGAGTGAATAGTTGCGTTCGTTTTCAAATGAACATCTCTTCCGTATCCGAGGAAGATGAAAGAGCGTCTGCGAGATCAAGTTTACCATAAACCGAGTCTTTCATCTTTCGCCGACATCGCGAGAGATCCGTCGACGCCGCCAGATATCGCCACGCGGCCGGCTCGCCGGTCAAACGGCCCGCGGCGCCTCCACCAATCAGCGCGCCAGATTTCCGCCGGCGCCTGCTGCGGACACTGGCGCCCATTCGCAGTCGCGACAGTCTCGCGACGAGATGTCCTCCGCGGTGGACTCATCCGGATCAGTTTCGCGTCTCCCTCGTTATACGACAAACGGCCGTTGTCCGGTGAACGACATTACCCGCGCATCATCGTCGATATGCCCGTCGCGACGTCGATTCGTCGTCGTCGTTGCCGGAACGCGCCGATAATTCGATAAGAGAGGGGGTGAGAGAGTGTGCGAAAACTCCAAGAGCGAGCGAAATCTCGGAAGCGGCGCGCCCGAATCATAAGCGTTCCCGTGACAAAGTCGGGTTGTGAAAGCTGCGAACAGCCACGGCGCCACCCGATCCTATGCGATCACGTGGCTCCGTTTGTCCCTCCGACTGTGTTTACTCCCGTTCGTTCGATCTCGTGTGCGCGCGCGATCGCGGGTGCTGAATTGACGAACAGTGCCAACGAACGACGTCGGCGCGTTCATCTCGCGTGCTCGGGATGTGACGCGCGTTCACACGTCTTTCTCTTCATGGAGCCCGGATGCATATCTACGTCGAGGAGACAGACGGTGGTGAGGCTGTCATCGAATCGACAACAATCGGCGCGGCGATAAAAGTGAGTGTATGGATGTACTGTTGTTTATATGTTTCTCGGTCGCGGGAGATTACGTCACGCTCGCTCACGTGACAGCCGGTGGCGAGAGATATCACAATCGGGAGAAAGAGAGAAAGACTCGGACTTTTCTTTCACGAAATGTCAGGCTCTTTTATTATTCAGTCTACAATCCAAAGATTTTAATATTGAGGAGAAAATATTTAAAGAAACAAGTATTATTCAGAGAATATTATTTATATATACATACACAGACAAATATATATCATATAAATATTGCATAAGTAGAAGCAAAATGATGATTGATATAAAATATTATAAAAATATATATATATATATTATGTGTAATTCATGATTAGCTCATTTTTTGCCTAAAATCGTTGATCAGTCAATCATGATTTGCATGTACAATGATAAGAGATAAGTAATTGAAATATCTTATTTTCTCTCTCTGTTTCGTGAAGATTTTAAAATGATGTCTCAAAAGCTAGCGTGCACATACTTAGCTAGTTGTTTTTAAAATTAATACTGCAGTAAAATTAATGCGCCAAAATTATACGATTTGTTCGTTTAGCTACGAGCACATACAGATACGAAGCTGCACAAATCGCACATTTTGCATTAATGCACAACACGGGCTAATGAAATTGTAGTAACAAGTTTGTGAATGTTCTGCAATTCGTTGCTTATTAACCAGCCGAATGAAATTTCGGAATTGTAATTTTGCACGCTCGCCTGTGTACAAATATGCCTAGACAATTACTTTTGTCATATTGAAATCAAACTTTGCACATTCGCGTGTGCAAATGCGGAAAATTGCAATATGTCGTAGCTAAATTGTGGTGTAATTTGTTAATTTTGAATTATACATACAATCTGCGTTTTCAGGAACAAATTTCCGTATAATTTAAGATTTCATATAAAAGACAATTTGAAAAAAAAATTTTGATAAAATAAAATATACTATCTTAATTTCTTTCCAATTTTTCTTAAAATTTTTTAAAAATGTGATCTTGCCTCTTAAAATTGCGGGATAATCTGTTGATCGAAAGTTCAAATCGTGTAATTTTTACTTAAGATAGAAAATTATCTCTTTAAAAAAAATATATATTTAGAATAATATTGCAATATATATTGTGTATCATAAAACATGGATTATCTCTCTCATAGAAAAAATTGTTGAATCACTGCATATTACATATTGAGTACTCTTTAAGAAAAATATATTTAGAATAATATTGCAATATATATTGTGTATCATAAAACATGGATTATCTCTCTCATAGAAAAAATTGTTGAATCACTGCATATTACATATTGAGTACTCTTTAAGAAAAATATATTTAGAATAATATTGCAATATATATTGTGTATCATAAAACATGGATTATCTCTCTCATAGAAAAAATTGTTGAATTACTGCATATTACATATCGAGTACTCTTTACTAATGAAAATGGCTGTAACAAATAGCGGAAATTTGATAAGATCAAAAAACTTTTAATAACGGGTACAAATCAAACTTTTAACGTCTGTGGGTAACGCCGATAGAATACAGCGTCGTATAAAGTTCGGAATTTGGAAATTCGAAATTGCTGTGCATTGTGCAAAGACAATGGACAAACGCCCTTATGTGCACAGTGACCTAAATGCGCGGTAGTACGCTTTTAATCCACGGAGACTAAGCGCACGCATCGATAAAAGTCGACAGAGCGGGGACGGAAAAGCGCGTTGTATGCTTTTTTTTTTCTCCGTAAAAAATAGTTCATCGCCGCGAGAGTGAATCTTACCCTCCTTATTCATCAAGAATAGCGAGTAACATTCCCTTGTTTATTCGAGAGAGGCTCGAAGTATATCCGCGACAACGTGAACTTGCTCTTCTGGAAAAATGCATTTAACAAAGAAGTTTAAGCATATAAAGCGTAGAAATTCCGACACTCAAAAACAACAGAGTTATAATGATATGTTTTTGTTAATTTACATGAAAATTCTTTCATATATCTTTTTTGTACTCCTAAAATTTATAAAAAAATTTATTAATGTTTTTCCACGTTTTTACCGACGCTTATAAAGTTTTATCTTCAATCAATACTTATTTAATATTTCTCTTTTTTTCTTTATAATTCAGTTAATTCCGTTGGTCGATGAGATAGATTAGAGATAATTATACGCATTAATTCCGGTATATTTGACTATATGGACGAAACGTGAAAATCCCCTGTTTATGTATATGTATTAAATACAACACTGCCTACTTTTTGCGCATTTGCATAAAACGAGACGAATTCTCCGTATGCTAATGCAGTTGTAAATCTCGACGACGATTGTAATGTCAGTGTATTACTATTATATGTATATGCGATTCAATACATTATGATAAATTTAATTCTCTCTATCTCTCTCTTTCTTGGACTGGCTGGCCGGTAATTTTACAGCAAATTGTATTTTATTATGTCATGAGTTATTAGTTACGTTCAACGTGCAACGTTAATTAATACTGGTGTGTGGTCGATCATGCCTTTCGCACGATAGGTAAACACCGAGTTCTGATAAATTTTACGCGAATATTATCGCGCAAAGCAAAATATATATTGCATAATGTTATGTCTCTTATCGATATATCAGGTTTACCGGAAAGTTCTGTCCGTTTTTGGAATAAAACAAAATACAAATTTTTATGACCGTCAATAAACTTTATTAAATAATGTAATTGCCATTATTCGGAGAAGTATTGTCAGCAACTGGATAATTTAAATATAGCAGTCCAAGAAAAGAGGCCGGCGATGTTCAATAGGAGGAACATCATACTGCATCATGATAATGCTAGGCCACATGCTGCTTTGGGGACTCGTCAAAAAATTGCAGAACTAGGCTGGGGAATTCTGTCGCATCCACCATATTCCCCGGACTTAGCACCCTCCGACTATCATTTGTTTTTGTCCTTACAAAATTTTTTGAGGGGCGAGAAATTCAAAAATGAAGAAGATATCAAACAAGCACTGGTTCAATTTTTCGTATCAAAAGATAAAACATTTTTCGAAAATGGGATATACAAATTGCCCTCACGCTGGCAAGAAATCATTAATAATAATTGCAATTACATTATTTAATAAAGTTTATTGACGGTAATAAAAATTTGTATTTTGTTTTATTCCAAAAACGGACAGAACTTTCCGGTAGACCTAATATTTAGTATTAAGAGTCCTCTCTCACTCGGAAAGATATTTAATCGAAATAATTTCAGCCGTATTTTCCGCATTTCAACGAGAAAGTAATTTTGTAATTTTACAGCAAAATTTAAGATTGTAGAGATGGAAATCGATGGAAATATAATAAAAAAAAATAAATAATTTTTTTATACTGTGTTGGATTTTGCATGTTGGCGTTTACTCTTTTCGTAGTACCGTAATTTTGTTTAAAAATTGAATTTACGCTGCTGGCTGTTTTTGCAACGTTGTGCTTTACTTTGGAATAATAAAATAACGCATAACTTCGGGATTGTTTGTGTTTCATTAAATTTGTTTTACGCACCAAAATTTTTCGGAATAAGCTTAATAAAATCTTTTTGTTAGCAAATATAGTCTATTTGCAATATAAATAGATAAATGTTAGCTGCATTATTCGTTGTGTTCTACTTTCGAATAATAAAATAATGTAGCTGAAATTTCGTGATCGTTTTATTAAATTCGTCTTACGCACCAAGATTTTTCGAAATAAGCATAATAAAGCTTTTTTGTGGATAAATATATTCTATTTGCATTATAATTGCGAATAATTATTAGATGTGTTACTCGTTATAATCGGTGAACATTCATTGCCGAAACAAATACAAGCGATCGCTTTAGTGATCGTGACAACGTCACGGTTATAGTTGCTAGTCGCATATAATGTATTGAAATCGCTCATAAGATCATCGAAACAACGGCTGTTATCGGGCACGTGGTTGTGATTAATCGGTTGTCTCGATTATATATTGAAGCTGTCTGAATTGAATGCCACGTTTGGCATTGTATATGTCCGAGCGTTTCCCATGTTTCTCATCGATCCCGCTTCGATATTATCCCGGAATACAATACAATTATGACCGGTTCTCTCTCGATTTTCGGACGATCCCGATATAGCCGCGTCATATTCAGCCATTAATGTTGCAAATTATTGTTCGCTGTTTTTTCGAAGTTTTTTTAAAATTATTTTTGTATATCGGATATGATTTTAATATCGATTTTACTGTGTGGTTCAAATAACATGACAACGCGAGATAGAAATTCGAATTTTATTGCGTTTCCAGAGCATAAATAGAATTTTTTTCGCACTCGTAAGAAAATATTAATTTATTCGCAATTCAATTTTATGATGAAAACTCATATCTTCATTAATTTATTAGTAATTGAGTAATATTGCATATTTTTTAAATATTATCAAAACATTCATATGCATTTTGTGTTTGTCCAGTTATGTTAATCTACTACTTTCTCATATGTCCGCTTTTATAATTGCGTTCTGTTAATATTGATATTTTAACAAGCTATTACGACATAGAATGTAAATATCTATTTTGTATTTCTCCGAAATATTTTAAATAAAATAAGCACTTTGGCGGACGAGAAAATTACTCGGAGCGACTGAAAATGTTAACATGTACAAATACATGCTCGATGTTATCCGTTATATTTCATGGTAGCATCCTCGAGAGAATTTATGTTTTCAACTAATTAATTGCTTGTGGCCTTTACAAGGGAGTTATCAGCATCATATTACTTTATCTACGCAGGTTTGACTTTCCTCTCATACAATAAATAAACTATAATATATACAGCTCTTTAATTATACCTTTCATTTGGAGGTCGTAATATATCATATATATTCTATAAAAAAATATATTTTATGTGCACATACATTAATGTGTGTAGGTATGTATTGAAAAATAATTATTATAAATATATAAAAATATATATATATTATTTATA
>NW_021849408.1:832624-833482 GCF_003651465.1 Formica exsecta
AAAAATATATATATATTATTTATACATACACAATTATATATACATATATATACATACATTTATATTCAAATTACATAAGTATATGATGAAGAAGAATTATTCTTGTAAAATTTTAGGATATTATCATATATAACATACAGTAGCATTGTTAAAATTTGCGAAGGTTTAAAATAGTTCTTAATTTGAAGTATTTTTTTTTCGCGCCTGTTTCTTTCACAATATAAAACGCCGTGTCAGTAAAGTGGATCAATATTGTTTTCTTGTTTCCGTCGTCGACAGAGAACTCCCTTCCGCGGTTGCTTCGACATAATTTAATCAAGGATGCAATTCCGTCGAAGAGAGCCGACTCGCGTCGAAACAACAGACAAGGAAAGTTTGCCTCAACGAAGGCTTACTTAATTACGGAAGTTATCTCCCTCCCTCCAACTTCTTCTATCTATTTATCTTTTCTTTTTGTAGACATAAAAAATTAAGTATACACAAAAGACCTTGCCGAATCATTTGTTAATGACGACGTTCTCGCAACCGGAAACTACCGATTTAATATAATTCGCGAACGTGACAAAGACAGACGCCGCAATCCGTCCGCTGTTATTTCTCGTAGATGTAGTGCTCGACACTTTGGCATAATTGATGTCTCTTGTAAGCCATTACGACGTTGCGATTGAAGGAGCTGTGTCATGTTCTTATGAGAAGTGAATTAATTTCGTGAATAACTAGTCTTGACAGGGCTTTCATAGTATGAAAAGCATTTTAACAGACTTTTACAATTATGAGATTCAGCAAACAGAATTTATTTGTCGTAAAAAAGAAGATTTGGTTCTTTTTTTATAATTTTTTTTTAGTCATGAATTTTAT
>NW_021849408.1:833541-852521 GCF_003651465.1 Formica exsecta
ATATATACACGTGTATATAATTATTATTATAATTATATATGTGTAATTATATAGTTTTTTTTAATTTTTATTTCAATAACAATCAAATTTATCAAAAATAGTTATTCTTATTTAACATTTCTTGTTCAATTTATTTTTTCTCGCAAATTTTTCTCCAGGAGCATATCACATTCTTGACCTTTAAACTTTTTCAACTTCTATTCTCCGAATCCACGAGGGATTCGAGAATTCCTTCATTCAATCACAGTTGACTTTACTGATACATGATTTACTGTCTATCTATATTTTCACATATAGTTCATACATAGAGGAGCTTTTCTCCTTTAGCGATTTCAATTTTGGTCGACTGTCCTTCTCGGCCATAGCTGCTACTATTCTAGCCTCGGGCTATCTGAAAATTTAAATATGTAAATGCTAGAACAGTATATTGTCAGGAATACGCTCTTTTTCTAGTCGAAGCATTGTATGTTTATATCAAATGACATCTCGATTTCAAAGCACATTCGATTTTTCCGACCAGCTAGATATTTGCGATGCACTTTTCGCCTCTTGTTTTTTAATAGTCGAGCTAAAATTATTTCGGTTTTTATTTTTGATAAAGGTTATTCTTTTATTTTTCTACTGTAGTTCAATATTTTTATATTGCATTTTTAGTGATATATTTTTATTGTTAAATAAATTTCAGAGAGTTTTTCTCTTAAAATGATTATGGAAATACATGTATAATAATTGTGACACGCTTCGAATTTTTGTTTGTTTGCAACATTTCGCGAGATTCAAAGTCGCTTCGCAAAATAAAAGTATATCACACAATCTGTACGGCCGGCGGAAAGTAATTAGAAGTTTATTGTGTGGTTGTTGTTGCGAAAAACTTTTCTACGGTGAGAAAGATTACGTCAGGATTCTTCCATTGCCGGATCGCGTTTCCAACATTTCACGTATTAGCGTTAACTTTTTTTTTCACGAAAGATGGTTGGTATGGGAAACGCGGCGAAACTCAATCGACCCTTGAACTTTTCCGATTACACGTGTCTTCTCGCCGACACTCGCAGTGCTATTACAAGCTTAACATGAACAACTCATCGAGAAGGAGGACTAATCTATAAATGCGTGCCTGAATTTTTATGCCGATAAACTAGAATGATATGATGAATAATATAATGATACATAGAAGAGTTAATATAAAAATACAGAAACCAATTTATTTTTTATTTGCTCATATGAAACTCATAAATTATTTATGATATTAGTTGCAAACATAATATATATTATAGTATAATGAATATTGTAATAATTTCAAAACCAATATTGAATAATTAAATAATTTCGGCACAGATGTTGAACAATTAGAAAATTACTTCCCGAAGTAATTAAAATATAATTCTGTTTATTTGCCCGGAAATGTATTTTCAGTTTTATCACTATCGTAAAAATAATTCTTGTTTACTTTCGCATAATTTATCATTAATTTATCGTAATCTTTTTGCGCGAAACTAAAGGTCGATCATCGCAAAGAGCAAGACCGCCGAAGCTAAACAAAGACTGGTTTATTCTATCAAAAATTGATAAAGTGGAAGATGTGAGAATGTAATGAGCGAATCGGCGTTCACTCGATATCCCGCCCCAAGCTAAACAGGAAGATAATTAACATAGAAAATTCCATCCGATTTGCCATGGTATTTCTTCGCAAGTTTGTCAATATATTCTCGGCAAACTTGCGAGTTCTCCCTTCTTTCAGAAAAGCCGGTAGTTAGATAGAAAATTTAGATTAAGTACGCGGGAAGTTCCTTAAGAGTTGTTAACAGGAAATTATAAGATTACGTTAACAAAATAGCAATAAATAAATAATAAACCGAAAAATAAGAGATTATATGAGAGCATCCATGATCGGAGAGATGAAAATATTAATAACAACTTTCATTAATTACGTATATATAACGTGCATTAATTATTATTTGGGGGAGGGGGAGGGAAGATATATACCATGTTCGGGTTTAACTACTTGTACGTATTCAAAAGTTCAAAGGGATGAACGGCAACTCTGCAGTATTTTATGTTATAGTAACGCAGAAAGTACGTGGACCATTAAAGAGGGAAAAATGGGTGTTTTGCTTGTGCGGTTGATGGATACGCAATACGTGTTTGGCGTTACGAGAAACGAAATTTGCAAAAGTACTCGCGAAATATTACTTCGAACGGGTATGCACAGTTTTCCAATAGAAATGTTCATTTGTTTGTCACGTCCCTTTGCTTCCGGCAATGAAACCTTGGTCACTAGAATTATTTTTATTTTAAGAACAATAAGAGATTGTTTATTTCAAAGTATGCTGAATTTTGCATGATATCCTCAAATTCTTCCTTGTAGAATTAATATATTAGAATACATCTAATATGTGACATTAACATACGTAATATAGTAAAAATTATAATAAATTTATTTTACTGTTATTATAAATTTATTATACTTTAAAATATTTGACGTGTATGTGTATGTGTGGGACATTAATGTCACAGACAATCCTTTTTTTTTATGACCGTCAGACTGTAAAATATAATAATTTTATTGCTTTGTTTTATTTCTACTATTTACATTGATATTACTTCAAAGGCTTAAAAATATTTCATATTATTGCCGTCTCTGTCCAACATTTCATCGGAAATAAACACAGAATTGTATTATATTTCCTGTTTAATCGGAAATATATTATACTTCGTTCCCTTTTCGTTATTAAGCATCGATTTTATTTTGGCATGAAACAAAAAAAAGGCTCATTGTGCATTTGGCAATGCACAAAATTCGCTGATGCGTGTTCATGTCAAATACACGGACACAGGATATAGTATGCAAACGGGAGGATCAGTTAACAATCTTTCGCTCGTTTGTGCGGCGGTAAGCGCAGCGGACATTATTAGTTCCGGGCCGGAGGCGGAAATGCCCCCGAATTCCCCATTGTTCCGCCGTTGCAATTATCTGACCTCTCCACCCCCTCCCTCTCTTTTCGACCACCCTCTTCCGACGCGCTAGTGCGCCCGCCACATACACATACACACACACACACACACACACATGCACACATGTAGGCTTGGTATCAACCTGACCTGGTAATTTGTTGCGAGCAGTGCCATTTAATCGGGGGCCCGTTCGTCTAATTACCTAGCCATTGACAACCTCCATCCCCGATCGAAATCTCTCCTTCCGAACCTACGTTCGATCGTCTTCCGATAAGTAATCATCTAAAAAATTTTTCTAAAAAGCTTCTAAAACGATATCTTCCCTCTGACCAGGACAATTTTTTGCTATGAATATCGTGAACAGCTTCGTGTATATATTGGCGTTCATTAATAAATAAAAGTCAGAGTTCTTGGCGATATTGAACAATATAGTGGTAAATCGAGCAAATAGCCTTTCATCTTTAAATGTGTAAATTAACAATTATTTCAATATTGTATAATTATATTCATTTAATATATATTGTATATGTATATAATTATATAAAATAAACATATATAATCTTATGGGATATACAATTAGTATGTGCAATTACGCGTTCAATAATAAAAAACTATACAATAATATAAATATTGATGATTAAAATGTGAATAATTATCTCTGGGGCTTGAGGAGCGGGGGGTATTAAATTTAAATTTAAAGAAATTAAAATTTGGTAATAAGATGAAATTGCACGATGAAATAAAGTTTGACAATAAAATTAAATTTATCTGACATTTATTTCTTCGTGATAAAATAGCGCAAGTTTGCAACAAAAATACGAGAAAATATAGAACGCGAACTCTCGAAAGTTAGGGTTGAAGATCATTTCCACGATGAAGTGATACATTTTCGAACTTATGAACGCTACTGTACAATACCCCATGGCGCTCTTACGGGGAAAGATACGTGCTCCACGTATTCTCCAAACATAATTCTCCAAACATTCGGACTCTTGCATTACCTGTTGGTAACAGTTAACAGTTAACTTAGACATAGTGCCTCATTGAACCATGTAACATTGGTCGGTGTTTATTACCAGTTTCATAGCGTTCCGTAAAGCGTTGGTTATATGGAAGTGCTTATGCGAGTAAAATATGTTCATAAAATAGCGCCGGCATACCTTATTGCATTCTCTGTTTATCATATTACGATATAAAATAGTCCACTATTTATTTTATATAATTGTTTAGAGGAAGTACTCATGTTTAACATATTTTAATTTATAGTAATTTGTCATATTTTTCGCATACAATTCTTAATAATTATGTAATTTTATTTCATTATTTTTGGAGGATTTATATAAAAGTAGTAGTATTTTTAAAAAGTATTTTTAAGAAATATTTTTAGTAAAAAGAGTTTCTTGTTTGCAATTTGTTCAATGAATTAATTCACGTTTGCCTCTACACAATGTTTCAAGATGTCAAAGTGCTATTTTTATATTTCTTTTACCGCTATTCGTGATGGTTAGAGTTTAATTAAAAAGCGAAAGCTGTATTTTATATGGCACTGGTTCTGGCTGACGCGGAATTAATTTCAACGGAATTTCGCGTTCTATAGAGCAAGGATGGCTATGTGAAACGCAGAAAAGTGACTGTGTCTGGTTATCTCTTTGGCCGCATATACGTGAATATAATCCTACGAGTGAGTATCGTTTCGTCTCGAATGTCCCTGATAACAATATAATTCCGGGTTGCTTTCCCTCCCCCCCAGGGAAACGCAAACTCGGATTATACTGAAACCACCCGTGAATTTTCCCAAAAAGCTCCATTTTCAGCGTTTTCATGGACAAACTCGCTGCTTTATGTTTGTTAACTGCAAAATCATTTTCAAACTGAAAAGGTTTTGCTCAGCTAGCAAGCACTTCGTTGGTTTATCCAGAATGAACATTATCTGGTTTAATTGTTAATCCTATTTAAACATTTTCATCGTCAAATGAGAAAGAAAAGGATTGTTTCCGTTTAGTAATTATGAAACATATTGTTTAATCTTTATAACTTATAAATCACGCACTAAGCCATACGTATCTATATTTACTAGATATATTTTTAAATTTTATATCGGATGACACACTTTGTATCTACTTTTATTTAAAATTTTATAATGTTAGCTTTAAATTATTAATAGAATTATTATTTTATATTAGTGAACATATTTAGTTTGTGAAAAGATTTTTTAATTCCCACGATATAATTGAAAAACACTAAAAAAATGAATTAAAAAGAGAGATAAATTAAATTAACTGTACTTGTTTTGAGAAACAATTTATTTATTTGAGATTTACAATACGAGACTGAATCAGTATTTAAAATTCGCCGCTAAAGATTAAATAATTAGAAAAAGAAGAAAAATTAGAAAATAATTTGTATTTAGCTGAAAAAAATTGCACGAGACACTGTGTACATCACCGAGCGAAATTAATATTGAGCAAAATGCAATCAGCCTTGCCGGACTGAAATAAAATTTATTGAAGTGCAGCAGACGGAGGACAGGTTGGGTGCTGTGTGTGAGGTTTAAACGAAGCCCACGTAAGATTCTCCCAGGCCTCTTTCTATATTTTCCAGGACGCTCACAGACGTCCAAAAGCCGCTTTTCCATTCGCTCGTTCTGAATGGAGGGAGAGCTTCCTTATTCGCTCACACAGATCAGTCACACAGAGACGACGAGGCAGTATGCTCTGCATAAACCAGATTACTTTTATTGTATCATTGGCAATTTTGGTAACCAGCCACAGTGGAGATAAATATTATATTTTTAAATATTATATATCGAGTTTCTTGGTATGATCTACTAGAGAGGAGGTTTTATTTCTTTTTTATCTGCATGCTTTTTTTTGACGAAATTTTTTTGACGGAAACGACATCTTTTTTGAGAGAATTTCTGTTAGAGAGAGAAAGAGAAAAAGATGCTTTACTGTTCTAGAATGTTGTAATTTTCGAAATTAAATTTGATTATACACGGGTTTTTTTTTAAATGTTTATCAAAATACTTCAATCTTGTGATTTTTTGCGAAGTCTTAAGGATACAAATCATTTTTCTGACAAGATCTATATAGTTTCGCAATTTTAATATTTTGATTTGGCGATTATATATATAAATACTAGCTACACAATATAAATCAGATAATGAGATAACAAAGTCTCGTCTCTTATTTTTGACGAATTATTATTATTGCCACGACAATGTGAAATGAGAGAAGCTTGTCTAAAGAGGCGACTCTGAAAACGCATTTCCGTGCACTAATTTGTATTCCTCGCATTTTACTAACAAGAACATAACATAGTATTACAGTTAGTATATCGTACGTACAAAGTGAATTGCATATATAAATCGGAAAATGCAATGTGTGTTTATATATTGCATTTAACGAGACTTGTCATATACAAGAAACAGAGCAAGCAATCTTGGAAATTGGTATTATCGTAAACATTATTTACAGTTCGTCGATATTCATAGCTTGTTTATCGACGTTATTGCATATATATAATAATAATGTAAGCCAAAAGATTTAATATACAATATGATAGAAAATGTAATCTCTGCTGACTATAACATAATTTTGGCAGAATTACGCGAGGTCATTTTTATTATAGAAATAGAATTGATTATATATTCGCCTATTTTGTATAATTAATAATTATATCAGATAATTAATAACCGACGTGTTTATAATCGCATCAAAAAATATAAAGAAAATATTATATCTATCTTGATAATATTATAAAAAATTATTTAATATAACTGTTATATATAATTATATATATATATGTGTGTGTGTATGTGTGAGAGAGAATTTTCTCATATTATATTTTTCATCTATCATGTGCTGTCTAAATGATTCACAGCATTCAGCATTCATAAAACATTATCCAATACCGTAAATTTATGTGAACTCGCGAGCTCGACGATGGAAAGTATACATATATGGTTGAATCAATGATTCCCCTAAATAATGATAGCTTGTGTGTCATTCGATATTTACGTCGTTATATTGCTGTACAATCCATCTCTGCTCATTAATATCCCATTGATACAATAAATACAAATGGTATTAATATTGACGGGAAAAGAGGAATTAATGTATCCGACATTGAATTACGCGCTGTATTCATACGCGTAATTATAAACGCTTCGCGTTATTCGACAATCGGGCGTCTAATTACCAACCTGACGGTCATCATTACGTCCCGTAATGATTCGTCGTGCGGAGATAATGATAACGGGAGTTTCGTGGGAGGATATAATGGGACAAGGGGGAATGTTCCGTCTTACCGGTAATGATCCCATCGTAGTCAAACGGTGCATTGCAACGTAAATTATGCGTTGTACACGATGTCGACCGATCGTTGATCTCGCATTCGCGTTTGCCCGGATAGCGCGTGGCCGCCGTCGATTCCATGCTCGCAATAACCGCGGGTATGCGGCAACGACCGCTATTTTCGAACGTAACTACCGCCCGTGTCGTAAGATATTGCACGATCATGTGTAACCCCGATTCCACGCAACGCGATTTTAGTCGTTTAAGCGCCGATTGGCGACTAAAGGTATGCATAATCTGTAATAATATTGACACATACATATTTTTATCATCTCTCTTTTAAGGGGAAGTACCCAGCTTCTTTGAACAGATATAGCTATAAAATATTCGAATAAAGTTACATATATTAACATATTTACATATATAATATCGTGATATAAAGTGTGAAAATATTTGTAATATTATATCATGTAGATTAATATTTAGATCGATATTAAAAATAGATTTTAGAATAAATCCTAGCCGAAAGCGAGCGGGGAAAAAAATTGCCTGTTATTTAGTTTTTAATGGGTTAAAGCAAATTTATGCAGAGCATTTTAAAAGGTCGTTTCGAATAAATCGATCGGAGAGGAGAAATGTATTATGCACTTGATGCAAACGGAGTTTATGGAAAAATAATTATTTTCGTGAAATGATAAAGTGAATAACCGGTAAAAGCGAAGCTCTAGCTTATAATTGATGCATTTCACTCGGGATAATTGACCCGGAATGATCATTGCTTTTAATCGCATAATGAGACGCGCGTGGTATGGAATGTATAGACCAAGATTAACATAAATGTATATCACCATAGAGGTAGGTTTCCTACATACATAGAAAATGCTGCATCAGAGAAATTGATGAGGGAACATATTATGTGGGTATATATTTTGCAAATTATATCCCACGCGCGCGCGCAAGCCTGAGGCACATTTAAAACTCGTGCAGATGTTTCCATTTGCCTAATTGAAACAAGCGAATCGAATTACTTATTTCAGATTAGCTAAATCTTTGTTGGATGTCATTTGAGCCAAAGAGAATAAATCGAAAAAATGGCTGTCATTTTTACATCATACAATATAGAAACATAAAAATCATGGATATTTAATTATTATTATCATAAAAAAATGTAAAACTCTAAATTAATCAAAAGTGTTAAAGAAGTCTTTAGATTAGGGTTTCGCGGAGACAAATAGATGAATGAAAAATTGATTTTCTTTTTGTCAATTTTTATTAATTTTGCTTTATTTTGAAATTTTGGGATTTTACTATAGATTTGCTTCTGTGCCAAAATATATCTAACATAGACGATTAAAAAAGGGCAATTAATTTAAAATTCTATAACAAAATAAGGTTTTTTTTGTACTATTTCTATTCTTTTTTTAAACCAAGAATTTCTTATCGTTGAAAGCGTCCATTAGTAAAATACATCAAACGGCACTTAAGTACTTTTCGAGGAGAATTGATCGCAGCTCGGAACTCTTAATTACATTAGCGATTGACTTTCTGTGACCGCTCATTCTTCGCGTTTCGCGAGTCGGCGGTTGCTAATGTGAGACTTCGATAAGAGTTTCTATCCGCTACTCGATACATCAATCCGTAAAACAAATGTGGATCGGTTTGATTGGTTAATAAGATTAATCACAATTCAACTACTTTCCTCTAATTTTAGTTCCACATAGACATAGAGAATTATTTCAATTGAGATTTATATTAACTAACGTTCACATAAATTAAATTTTATTAATTCTTATATTTGTGCTTAATATATCCTTCATCGATTTTTTGATAATGATTAAAATATATATTTATATAATGAATTGATAAAACCAATTTTAAAATTATTGGAGATGTAAAATCTAATAAGTTATAAATTTCTCTTTATTCGCATAATATATTTCTTCGGTAATCTTGTGATATCGTTAATCTTGTGTTTAATTAAATTTTCTATTTTTATAAGGAATCGGTTATATATCGAAATTAAAATTATCTGACATTGATAAAACCGAAGATAAATTAATATGAATTGTTCTTTATTTACACAATACATTTTTTAAATCAATTCTTTAATAGCACATAAATTTTTATTTATGTATATATATACAAACTAATTTTGATTTTATCAGATTTAAAATTTCTTTGTGGATCATTTAATAATGACTATTTTTGTGTAAATAAAAAAATATTAAAGTTTTCTAAAGTTTTATCTTCATTCTGAAGAATAAACGTCCTTATTATCAAGATACCTTTTTTCCACCCTTTTACCAACGTTTGTGCGATATTCCACGACGACGAAATGAAGAGATTGTTTCGGTTTTCCGGTCTTATCTGACTATCTCGAGAAAGGTTCCGAGTGTAAATTGGCCTGCCTCCAAGATACCTCGTCAGCAGCCGGGGGCTTAGAGAGGGTGGCAACGGGAGCAGAGTGGGTGGAAGTGCGCATGGAAGCAGAGAGACTCGAGTGCGAATATATATTTTCCTTATCAGTTTTTACACAGAGAGAGAGTGCTCGAGTGCCCGCACACATGACCAATCCCGGGTCGATGTCCGATTTTAAAGCCCGTATTACGCGGATCAGCCAGATATTTTATAAGACAAGACCAAAGGACGCCGCTGTCGAGACGGTTCGTATGTACGTCGCGACTAGATAAGGGAAACTAAAGAGTAAAAGTTATATTCTATATAGGTATAGAAAATCATATAGGGATCACTGTATTGTATTTCGCATTCTTATTTTTTTTAAGCATTGAAATATTTTCTAATTAATTTTGTGTTTAAATTTTTTATTAGTGTAATTTCTTATTGGTACAATTTCGAGGCATTTAATTTTCCATGCCATTAAAACAAAATGTAAAATCTTTTTTATTCGAGCGTACATATTTTATGAGATTTTTAATTTGCGCGGCTAATCTATTTCCTTTAAAACTTTAAGAAAAAATTAGTTTCAAAAAACTTAAGAAGATTTTTTAAACTATAAAAAGATATTTTAAGTTATAAATTAAGATAGAAGTTTCACAAGGGCAATGCTCTAATAACGGATTTCTGAAGACTTTGGCATGCCTGATCGAAGAAAACACCAGCGCAAATTCGTGGAAAATGAAAAGCGGATGCTTGTCTGGTATCCCGACATCTCTTGAAAACGTTATTCCTATAGCGCTTGCTCTAAATAATCGTCAGAATTAACAAAAGCACTCGCACTAATTGCGACAGTAATTGTAGTTGCGGAAATTGTGTGCAGAACAAACTCTTTCCTCGTTTCGTTTCACGAAGGTTGAAATTACAGACTGAGCTAATACAACAAGTAATATTCTAGGTCGTGAAATTCGTTACAGCAATAGATGTTTGCTGATATGAGACTGAAAAACTATGTTACATAGAGAGATAATGCGTTTATATATATATTTATTATCGAGATATTCGGCCTGCTATGTTTGAAATTTAATATATATATATATATACACACATGTATTTTCTTCCATGTGTACGCGTATTATATTTAGCTATTTTTTTCTCTTTTGATTATATTTAGATATTATATTTTTTTATAATTTAAATTTTTTTGATGATAGACACGTCAAAAAAAACCGGATCTCGATATTTCATCTAGTTATCGAGATATTCGGCCTGTTACATTTGAAATTTAGCACTCTGTATATATATGTGTGTATATGCAATTATAAAAACTAATATAATAATAATTTAATAACAATAATAATAATGATTAAACAACGATATAATACAAATAATATAATAATTAATATTTGATAACAATATGTATATTAATTATATTATAATATCTAAATATAATTAAAAGAGAGAAAAATAGCTAAATATAATATGCGTATACATGGAAGAAGGTACATGTGAATCCCAGTTAGAGGAAATTACTTGCCTTCAAGAAAATTGTTAAACCAGACTATGAGTTTGTTAGATCGTTACGGGTAGCGAACGAGCTCGGAATGTTGCGTTAAAAGTGGAAGCGGTCGGGCTCTGCGTAGAGCTGGATTTAAAGTGGCGGATGTCAGGTTGCATTGTCTCTTCCGAGCTGTACGACAGAGGTGCTAGCCCTGCGCACCTCAAGGTGCCTCTCTGTTCTTCACACTTAACACCCCAGTCATGCATAATACAACGTGTGCATATAATACTAGCAGTGCTGTATCGTCGCTTCTTATGAATTCTGGACTTATACTTTCCTCGGTGTTTCTTTTCTTATTGCCATTTTATATATATCCGTCCATATTTCATTATAAAAGTTGTAACAAACTATTTTTTGCATATAATTAGTATGGGTTTGCGAAAATTGAATTGAGAGTTTAAATTTGCTAATATATTTTAATTATTTTAATAAATGCTCAATAATGTTTTGGCGATGATCTTTTCGGTTAAAAATTATAAAAAATGGTATCAATTAGTGTGTATTGTTATTAGAAAAATATAATTATACAGACCTGGCACTTGGAGAAGGTGCACCGGGACGCGAAGTGAATATTCTCGTGAGAACTTCACCGAGCGGTATCTAGTCTTGTCGCGTTGCATCGCGGGCGTTTCGCAAGGTGAAGATGCATCGCGCGGATAGCTGCGTGCGCGGTTACATTAATTATACGTCACGGAAAAGTGCGTAACCGCGGTTTGACGTTCACGCGTACGCAAAAAAAAAAAAAAAAAAAAAAAAAAAAAATTTCTGAATTATCTTTATTAAGCCTCAGAGAGTCGTATATATTCAAAGTTTTTCTTAATTCTTTCGAGAAACGTATTTTTGTGCTCATATTCGTTCTGGACCGCTCGGGAATTGATCGAAGAAAATTTAATATCAAGATGATTATTGTTCAACTTCAAAANNNNAAAAAAATACAAAAAAAACAATTATGTTGCTATTTGTGTCTAATAGGAAACAAAGATATTGCCATCGAGATATGATAACGAGATTCCTTAACTTCTGAATATCAAATAGAAGCGAAAACTAATCGAAGTAATTCCGAAGTTATAAGACGATGAATTATAACTTTAATTTTGTTCAGAATTTTAATATGGGTAACAAGAAGTATGGCTTAAAGTCTTAATATATTCTACTTTATTTTTCTTCAAAATTCTAACAATGATAAGAACCCTTTATGATTATAAAATTGGCCCAAGTCAATAAACTCTGGTATTAACTTTCGGCGTATTAAAAAAAATATTATTTTTAATTATTTTATTTATCAAAATATAATGTCATATTAAAAATACATTCTTTCTCTTTGTTCTTATTTTCTATAACATTATATAATTAGGTTATGGAAAACTATAGTTCTTACAAACACCTGATGGCAGACACATAACAGTATAAAACGGTATATATACCGTTGATTAACTCAATCTTTCTACATTTGCAATTCACGCTCATCTTTGTAATTAATCGCGCAAATGAAGTTTCTGTCGGGGCGCGTTTTTTTGTCATTTCGTAGTTTAATTACGGCCGGTTGGAAATACTGTCTGGAACATCGTCTGGCATGCCGGTTTCTAACTGCTCGCGAGATCTCGCAGAGATATGTCAAGCTCATTCGCTGAGCGTGGAACACAGGCTGCTTCGTCGCTAAGCGCGAAGAGCACGATGATCGCGATAAGCCACGCACTTCCGCGCGACATAAATAAAGCGAACATAAATTCTCGTTGTACGAGATATATCGATTAAGTCATTAAACTCACTCGTAAACTGACTACCTCGGTCCGGAATTTTTTTCTCATCTCGCTCTACACATCTTATTCTCTTTCTTCCCAAAGTCTCATTATTTCAATTTGACAATTATTTTGTCAAACTTTTTTATTTATTTTTATATAAAAATAATTTTATATATTATTATCTTGAAATTTTTTTTCTCGCGATTAAACTTTTTGTCTTTAGTCATGCATCATATTTTATTTTAATATTTTATTTTAACCTTCTCTCTCTCTCTCTCTCTCTCTCTCTTTCTCTCTCTCACTTGAAGTCAACAATCTCGAAAATGACGCGGAATTAATGGCTGTCCTCGGCTATCACGGGCAATATGCATCAATGACGAAAAGTTTTATGGAGGCCGAGCTCGTTCGCTCGCTCGTTATTAATCAGCCGAGTGAAAACGAAAATTGCGCAAACAATAAACGCGCGTAACATTGGGCAGCAGGAGGAAAAAGGTCGGGAGTTGCACAGATTCGTGTAGGAAATAGCTTCGCACGTTTGATATTTAGCACGGTTATAGTTTCATGTCAACGGACGGGGAAGTTGACGTTATAGCTTGAAACGAATGTGCAATTGCATTTTGTTTGCGTTAGAAAACGTGCCAGATCGACCGTTCTGTGGCTGACGATGAGCTAGAAAATTGGGATGACCTATGTCTTTTTTTATTACCTGCTGGGTAGACAGAGAAATATGTGTCAGATAAAAATTGAAATATATAACTAATCCCGTACCGTTTTAATTGACTGAATGAATATTTAGGAGAATGGATGTGAAAGGCGAAAATTCTATCTTATTGTCTGTAAAAAATTATTTTTATGAAAATTTATATGCAGATTTGTCGAAACTAATTCCGCGCGTCGTTCTTTCCTTAAACAAAATATTAAAGTAATATTCAAATTATTAAGCTGAAGATTGAAAATTATCAATCTCTCGTTACACGATTAAATTTTTAGCAGTGCGTTTAATTATAAATTATAATTTAGTGGTGCATTTAAACTCCTCAGATGAGATTTGTATTTTTATTCAATTTTGAATGGGCTTTATAGTTTTATAAAATTTCAGAGGTTGGCAATTAATTAAGAAAATATATACACATAACATTATATATACGAAGTCGTGATATCGTTTAATTAAATTTTTACGTAAAGAAATTCAAAAGAGGCAAGATATACGTAGGAGAAAATACGTGACTTTTAATACATTCTATAATTAACACTAAAGAGTCGACGGTTCGTCAGAGACTTTCAATGCCTGAAAAGTGCAATAAGTCCACCGAGAGCAATTTACGAGATTTTCTGCTACGTTCGGACGCGCATGCATGTTTTTTTTTTATTTAGATCCCTGCATTCTCCGCTCTTGCTTCTCCCACTGTGGCTTGGGCCAAAACGGACAAACTGTCCGCTTCGGTAGTCCCGAAAGTTTTTAACGTGGCGACAAGCCGAGCGGTAAAGCCGTTACAAAATAGGATTTGGAAAAGGTAGAAGATTCAAGGATTTGAACAAGAGAAGCTTTCGTTAGTGCGCTCTTAATGCATTGTTCCTAATCTTTCATTTTATGCATTTACGCATTGTTTTCCGAATAAAAGAGAAAAGCACATGTCCGTGCATAATACTTTGAACACGTTTAACAGCAGGGGCATCTTCAAACGGCAATTCGGAATAACTTCGTTAGTTGTATTTATCGAAAATTTTCTCAGGTCTTTTCTGTATTTTTTTACGATATGACAGATATCTAACAGTAAGTAGCGAAATAAAAATCTAAGCGAGCTATTGAATGAGCGGTACGAAAATAGAATTACGCTATTTGAGTCGCATAAAGCGCGATAGTGGCGAAACACGAGTTGTATCGCACGCTGCACCGATAAAAATCGGACGACATTGATTTTTGTCGTCCGCCTTTGGACGACGAAGGCCTTATTTTTCATACGCGTCCTTTCATATTTTAATTTCACGCGCGCAGGAAATATAATCAGACGCAGCAGACCGAGGATTTCGTGCACTGTCGGGTTTTGCATTCGCTAAGGCTGTCGCAATTCAAAATCGCGGATATGCAACAATGCCGTTCGCTTTGATTCAATGTGCAACCAATCCTTTTTGTCGCTACTTTTTTTGTAACCTTCGAGAGAACAATAACACATAAACTCTTAAATTACATTGAAACTGTTCCTTTGCATTCTCTGTGCATGTGTTCCGCGAATGACAATCTCTTTGCAAAACATTTTCTTTCGCAGGAATAAATTTTTATTTGGAATTTAATTTGAAAAGAAACACAAGTATACAATTTTATAACAAGAAATCAAAATATTCTTTGATAAAAAACGGAATATAGTTAATACATTTCAATATTATGTTTATCTTTCTCTCATGTCGCACAGAAAAGCAATAATTCAATATGAAATCCTACTGTACTAAAAACTACTGTATACATTAGAAATCCATTAAACCGCCAGGTGTGTTCCAGATAATCATATGTCATAAATCGTAAAGTCATAGATTTTTTTATCAGTTAGGCTATTTCGAGAGTACACACAAGTCGAATGTCACAATCAGCTAATATTTTTAAAATACGAAAAAGAAAATATGTATATACATATATCTGCATAATAATCTCATAGACTTCGATTTTGATATCTCGCGATGCAAATCTTTTATCTATATATTCATGGCCAAATTGTTCGATTTATTTCGCAATGAATTGGCGAGCCAATCAGCGCGACAGTTGCGACCGGCACGTCGGCAACCAATCCGCGCATTCCTTCGTTGACTCCAACCGGCGAGCGGTGCTCGTGCGTCAGTTCGCGCCGAGACTCCGTAGGGTGAGGAGCGTTTCGCAAGCCTCGTGCGTCTTCTCGGTGATTTTCACTTCACGCTTGCTCTTTCATCGCGTTGGTCAAGCAAGAGTTACGCCTCGCTCGACAGCCGAAATAAAGGATCCTAATAAAGAACGTGACGCGATTTGCGAATCGACGTTCGCGGAAGTGACGCGTTGAATCAGACTCTCGAACAGCGAGAATATCGCCTTGACATTGACTATCGGGAAGAGGGAAGGGTAAGATGAACGATTGTTGATATTTTCTGATCTGGCTATGAAATAGCACATGTTATATGTCTTTCTTGAATTTGATCTTTGTTATAATAAGCCTCATTTTGATATAAATTGAGTTCGAGATATTACTGGCAATATATTTCGAAATTAGAGAATTATTGAAATCCTTCTTAAGAAGAAATCTGTGTTTTAAATTCATGAAAGAATGCTTGTATGAAATATTTACACGGCAATGTATACAATTGTGTATGCTAATGACTCACGATTGCGGTGTCAATAACATGTAATAGTGTCAACAATCGTGTCTTCAAAACAGAAACTTTTCGTCATTTACGATCGCGCGGTTTCATAAGAGACTCGGAAAGTTCAGGGAAAGATCGCGTGGTTTATTCCTGTAAGAAAGGACAAAGTAGTGCGGCTGCTGCAATCCAGTGAATGCTGAGTAAGAGGGACAGCAATTGTGGAGCCTCGCTCGACAGCCGAAATAAAGGATCCTAATAAAGAACGTGACGCGATTTGCGAATCGACGTTCGCAGAAGTGACGTTTGAATCAGACTCTCGAACGGCGAGAATATCGCCTTGACATTGACTATCGGGAAGAGGGAAGGGTAAGATGAACGATTGTTGATATTTTCTGATCTGGCTATGAAATAGCACATGTTATATGTCTTTCTTGAATTTGATCTTTGTTATAATAAGCCTCATTTTGATATAAATTGAGTTCGAGATATTACTGGCAATATATTTCGAAATTAGAGAATTATTGAAATCCTTCTTAAGAAGAAATCTGTGTTTTAAATTCATGAAAGAATGCTTGTATGAAATATTTACACGGCAATGTATACAATTGTGTATGCTAATGACTCACGATTGCGGTGTCAATAACATGTAATAGTGTCAACAATCGTGTCTTCAAAACAGAAACCTTTCGTCATTTACGATCGCGCGGTTTCATAAGAGACTCGGAAAGTTCAGGGAAAGATCGCGTGGTTTATTCCTGTAAGAAAGGACAAAGTAGTGCGGCTGCTGCAATCCAGTGAATGCTGAGTAAGAGGGACAGCAATTGTGGAGCCGCAGAAGGGGCAGAGAAAGCTGTGAATGTAAAACCGGTTGCATTGAGAAGGTCAGTTACTGTATCGGCATCATTCCGCTCGGATATAGTCTTTATTTCGGTCACGTCAAGTGTCCCTTAACTTAGAACACCATAATCTGAGAGATCTCTCTGTAGCACAGTCAATCGAGTTTGTCAAATGAAGCGAATTCTTCAAATGCTATATTGAATAAAATTCGATTTCTTGTGCACGTTTTAAAAGTTATAAACTTAACACCGTAATTATTTTTATATAAAGTACCTCAAAATAGTATCAGATATTATTTTAATCGTAAATCTTATATGATGATTTTGAAATTATAAGCGATAAAGAAAAAGATATCATAAGTTTTAACAAAATTTTAGTATGCAATAATTGCAATTCTCCTCTCTCTCTCTCTCTCTCTCTCTCTTCTCTCTTTCTTTCTCTCTTTTTCTCTCTCTCTCTCTTTCTCATTAATTTTATTGATTTTATATCTATTTATAAAAACATTCTCTATAATTATTAATCGAAAAATAATTATTGTAATTATAATACAAATGAAAGATGAATAATAAATGCTAAAGAAAGAGATAATTATAATACAAATGAAAGATGAATAATAAATGCAAAAGAATGAGAATAAATAGTAGAGGAAGGAAGAGTTAAAAACGTCATGGGATACACGAGATTCTTGCGTTCTCGTATGATATAGCAAAACGTATGTGTGTGTGTGTGTGTGGTATTCTAGGATCAATAGAGGAAGAAAAGAGGAGGACGAGTCGACCTAAAGGAAGACTTCGATGGATCTTGTTTGAAAGGCCAAGGCTGCCGCTTACGCCGAACTAGGAGAGAAGGAAGAAGAGAAAAGGGAACGAACGAGAGATAGAGATCAGAATAGATAAAGAGCAAGAGAGAAAGATGATCTATCTGACACGTGCGCGAACTCTGAAGACTCGTAAGCTTGAGCGTCGCTGAAAGAGAGAAGGAGAAAGAGAGAGGCGAGAAAGCGAGAAAGGTAAGGGATTACGTAAGATGTTCTCGTGCGAGAACGAGAATTGAAGGGGAACTACCGCTTCTCAGAATGCAGTTGGCAGATTTGTAATGATTACGTAGCGCCTGGCACGTTCGTGGTGTTCGTTCTTTAACTCTTTCAAGGAAAACAGTGTGAATTCTAGAAATGGTGACTTTTTAATTGAACACTAAATTAACATCTCTATCTTTTATATGAATAGTTTTAATATGCTTTATTTTCACGTTTAATTGGGGACGTTCCAACATATCTAATTTTTAATAGATTTTTATTGGATTAAATAATTTTTATATTTTTTTAAATTATTTTTACAATATTTTCGGTGTAATTTATATATGTATGTATGTATATGTATGTATAGCAATATCCTATTATAAATTGTCGGCTGTATCGGCAATAACCGGCACTAATCCTGATTAACTGAATCTCATTTTGCTAAATTACGCATAGAGTTATAATGTACAAAGGATTGTGAATCGCTAATCTAGGATTAGTCAACATATAGGTCTGTCCAATCGAGCATAAATAGACATTATTAATTGACAATGAACAGCTGGGGAATTTCTAGGTGAAGTAGAGTGAGGTTAGCTGTAATTGCCGGATACCGTGCTTAAATGAATTATCATTTAATTATTGCATTGATGCGTATTTAAGTAATATTTATTATTATTCCCGTTAATCGCGTCTTAACCGCGATAATCATCTCTTTGGTTTTGAGAACAGCATTTCCATTAGTTTAATATGGTGTTATTAATTGATCCATGTTATTAATTTAATTATCAGTTATTAATTATTGATCAGTTATTAATTATTGAGTTATTAATTATTTGATATATTCCTTTATATATATA
>NW_021849408.1:852755-878663 GCF_003651465.1 Formica exsecta
ATAGGACATTTCCCATTATACAGACAATTAAATTGATTATACCTGGTTTAACGGTAATACGCGATAAGATTCATGACTTGTCTTTACCGTCCGATTATAACGTGCAACGCGCATATAAAAACGCTCACATTTGTCAGATTCTCTCTTGAAAAAAAAAAAGAGAAAGAGAAAAAGAAAGAGAGAAGAAGAGATAGCGAATTAAGTAAACAAAATAAAAATAAAGACAGATGCACATGCAAAAGAAAGCAGTCTTATTATCGTCTGCTATTATTGTATATATATATATATATATATATATATATATATATATATATATTTATTTATTTATTTATTGAAATAAATCTATTTGAAATTATTTATATGTTCGTAATTCGCGAAAATCCTCGAAACAAACCGTGCATTCCTCAGTTTGATCTCTCGTGTATCGTCAATCGGTAGAAAATGTATGATTTTTGACACACATGCTCGCACACATACCGAGTATCCATTTGCGCACATACCAAAAATAACATGTTCTCGAGAGATTTGTTTGCAAATGGGTTGCGAGTATATACATTCGCTGGTTGTGATCGGTAGCCCCGCGCGATTACTTAACGCGCCAGATGTTTACCGGGCCATTCCACTCTATATGGTGTGCCGTAATTTCGTGGATGGCGATGAGATGCGAATTTTGCCCGATATACAATATTTGAAAGGAGCTCGTACAGTCGCGAAGACCCCCGGCAAATTACATGCCTCTATATATTATGGTTCATTTCATTCTGCTTTTATATGTAAGTACGATGTGTGAATCAGAGAGAAAAGAGAAAAGAATCAGAGAGAGAAAGAGAGAGAGATATAGAGGCTACATAGAAATTTCGCAAAACCAGAACCCATGTTTACCCAGCAGATACTTTTGGCCTTCTTCGCAGAATATCATATTCCCGGAGTGATATCGCGATTAAGATATCACATATCATATCGCATTTCTATTTATGAATGAAATACATTATCGTGATATTCCGTTGTTGTATTCGCCGAGTTTTGACGTTTTTAACAGTAATAATAATATTTTATTTCTGTTGAGACACGTTTTATATTTTATCATGTATAACGTTTTATGTAAATTGCTATTTTAAGTAGTTTACTTTATTCATCGATCTGTTTCTCATTCACTAAACGTTTATTTTTATTTGTTACAATTTCATCATATATCTAATTATCCTGTATTATTTTTGCGCGCAACTTTTTTCGGACAAAATTTAATATTTATCATCCGGCAATTAAAAATATTGCGCACAAATTATATACGATCGGATTTGTATTTCTTATGTGGGCGACATACATACACTCGATTTGAGGCAGATCAATCTTACCTAATTGACAGATAACACTATCGTCAGGAGCGAGAAGTCGCCTATTAGGTTAAGAGCTAACAGATCATCTCGCATTGCCATTGACCTGACGTGTTTGACTGATAGAATGACACTCGTCAGACATATCTAAATCTCTTCGTCTGTATGTTGAACTCACAGCAGTATTATCTTATTTCTTCTTATCGATTAATGGATTTAAAAAGAAAAAGATATCCGAAAAATTAGAGAAAAAACATATAAGAATATGATATAAAAAGCCAATATCTGTTTGATTTAAATATTCGCGTTTCTTTACGATTTATAAACTTTTTAGCGCAATATTAGATTTTTGCATAACAATTCGTTTTATTTATTATTTCGATTTATTTTAATATATATGTGTGAGTTTTTTATTTACCTTTGATAAAAATTGAATTGCTTGATGAAATATCGTTACAATATTGCTTCAAGATCTTTCATTTTTCGAGATGTCTGTTATTTTGGTTTATTTCAAATTTTAAGTTAAGAGATATTTTGTTAATATAAAATATAGACTTTTTGAAAATATTTATTAATTTGAGACAACTAAGTAATTTACAAAAACTGGATCTTTTTCCCTGATGGGACATGTCGAAAATAATAACGATATACTATATATGTACGTCGGTAATCGTTCTGTGTAAATGGACCGCAACACAGGCGCTCATCGCGCTGTCATAAATTGTGACGCCCCTAACTAACGTCAGTGTGAAAACTGTTGTCGCGCTATACGCGCGATAATTGAAAGCGTGATGCGCAAAGTCATCGCTTTGTCTGTAAATTATTTTTTATCACAAAGTTGTTTCCACGGCGATATTACCGGTTGACACTGTCTGGTGTTTCTCAAAGCGCCTTATCGTCGAAATATATGAGCGTATTTTGGTATATGCGAGAAGCATCGATATCACAATCGTTTCTTTATTTCTCGAATATCGTATAATAAATTTTATTTTGATGCAAAACATCACGCATGTATAAAATGACTGTGTTTCACGATATTAAAAGGTACTTGATTAAATTGGAGAGACTGGCATTTAAATTAGATTAAAATGGAACTTTGGACAAAGAGTTGACTTCAAATTTAAAGATCTCTTTAATGTTACATGTTTCGTATAACATATTTATTATTATATACTTGTTATTAGAGAATTATATTTGTTATTACATACTTGTTATTACAGAATTATATTCACAATTTTGCTTAATTTTATTTCTGGATAATGAAATTTCTGTTATAATATTGAAACAGTAACCCGAGATGCAATTCCACAAATGGCAGAAAGTTTTTAATAGATTATCTTCGCAAAACACGATTGCATAATAAAAATATTTATTTGCATTACACATAAATAGATACACACATATTCATCAGACAAAAAAAAGACTGTTTCTTTCAAAAGCAATTATTTCATAGCGGATATTTTGCATATGCATGAAAAGGTATCGAGTGCATTTAATAGTTGCAACTGACATATTTCTCGCTATTATCGCGTTTTATGTGTATTAAAGTCACGCGCTCACTCAAACGATAGCGATTTATGCCTTTCATTGCGCTCACTCGATCCGCGAGAGAGAACGATCGTCGTTTACCATTCAACTGTATGTTCGTTCCCTATTATATCATGAACGCGTTGAGGAAAATGTCTTGTGGGATTTACGTCCATTCATCGACGATAACCAAATTGCGCATTGTGTCGTTTTATTAGCTCGGATAAATGGGTTACGTTCCTACGCACGCTGTCATTTCGACGCAATTTTATACAGCCGAGGAATAAGGTCGGCGGTTGGAGATGACACATTTATGGTAAAAAATAAGTATACCTTCTCAATTTAATAGAAATTTTTTAGTTATATCGTTTTACGAATACATTTTATTGAGAAGACAATAATTGATATTCTAGAGATAATTAATCTTGTGAACTTGATTTTCCCTTAGCTAAAAATTCAATTGTTCGCTTTTTAATTTTGAAGATTGGATGAACAAAGTTTCAAATTGATTGAATTAAATTTCCAATTACATTTCCGTTAAAAAAATCTGTGTATTAAGTTCACAACTACAAGAACTGAAATTGAACAAATCTTGAATATGTATCTTTGAGGTTTAAACATTTTCTTTGATTCTTATTTTGTCATAATTTTTAATATTGAATAGTCTTTTACAATATACATCGCGGCTCGCATAGATATCAGTATTTCTATATTAAATAACGTTTTTTTTTTTTAAATATTCTATATAAATAAAATCTAGAAAAATAAAGCTATACAATCTTTCGTAAAGAGATACCTTGCGTATTTTCCTCTGTGATCGAATCCCACTCTCGTACAGCCTCGAATACATTGTGCCTCGAACGGTCCGCGGAATGGCACGATCGCGATCGTTATTCCGCATACGGGCACACTTTATTACGGCTCGCTTACGACGGCAGGCGCGTGTTTAATCGCATCCACCGGCTGCACAGATCGTGGATTGTTATCGAACCAATTACGTCCCGTCGACGGCCGTTTTAAATCGCCTACGATGACGATGACGTCGACATTCACGGCAATGGTGCCTACTCTGTCGCCTTGCACTTATATGACCGCATATTTCCGTTCACTCCCACGCGCATATAGCATATGTTCAGTTTATCATCAAAAAGATAGCGCAGGAATAACGCCTTATATATTTATTGATATGTAATAATGACTTAAATACGAGCTTAAGAAAAGATAAAAAATAAAAGTAATAAATTGAAAATTAAAAATAAATAAATTATTAAATCAAATTAAATTAATAGTTTATCGTTACTAATTATATTGCAGAATGTCACGTATATTGAAAATTGGAGAATAGATATTTTAAAATAGAGTAGAGTAGTAAATTTTCTCATTTCATTGCAATATTCATTGCAATATTCGTTGAAATATTGAGTTAAAATGTTTGACTCGTTTCTGTTTATTTTCATTCATTACTCGGCCTTTGAAGCAAATGAGCTCGCCTCTCCAATGTATAGATTATTTGAAAAGGCGGAAATATATTGAAAATAAAGCTCGTTTCTCAGTCCAGAGTTTTAGTGTACATGCTTCGTAGTTAAAAAATATGCCTGAAGTTTCCAGCCGCGACGATGTAAGCCAGTATATACTGTATTCCACGTACGTACACTTTATTTATGTGAGCTACGCGCTCTTAGGAGATTTGTAGGCGGGAATAAATAACTATCTAGCCTATTTCTTATTACCTCCAGGTTTATAATTGCCGTTTATTTTATGCGAACTTGTGAGAGAGGCGCCTCCTTGTAATCTCTCGAGGAAGAATCGATAAAATATATTATTATTTGTTTTATTATTTAATCTACCTATTAAATTACTAATTTTCTCTCTATAAAATAATTGTATATCACGTATTTAATTTTCAATTAATTACTCAGCAAAATTCATTAAATCAAGAATTATAGAACACACACTTACGTTTTTTTTTTTAGATAAGAATTAGAATTGCTTGTTTTACAATTTTTACATATCGGATTTCTCTATTACTAGACAAGATATATCAGAACTTTTATTTTCTATAACTCTAGAATTTCTTTATAGTTTGACCTCCGATATTTCTGTATCTATCAATATTCGTCCAGCAATTTTCGCCTCAGAAAAGATGATTATATTTTTTGTATCCGGGCATATATCTACCATTTGATAAGTTAATGACATTACTGATATGCAGTCGGTTGATTGGGTCACCTTTAAAGGGAAACGTCTTGTATTTTGTCCGGGATTTTATTCTGTAATTTCAACGTGAAGATTTAAAAAATTTTTAATGCATTTGCTCGCTCTTTGCGACGAAATTTATTTATTTATACCGTTAACATTCTCAATAGAGAGAAATTTATGGTAAACTATTGGTATGCATAGAAGGTACATTTGGCATACCTCAATACGGTACGACGTATACTTTTAAAGGAACGTAGTAAGGTAGAGTAAGTAAGCTTTTACGATTATTTTATCTCTGGCAGTATCGAACGCGAATATACATAAAACTATGGAAAGAAATATACAATGTATTATAGAAAGAATATCCGATTTTCTTTCTGAATGACGCAACGTTAACGTTAACCATTCGATATATACACATATAATATGCCAAAAATCTCAATCTCAATTTTAATATAATAATAGACCGTACAATATTTATAATAAATAGAATACAAATAAAAATAATAGAATACAAATAGAGTAAAATACAAGTAGAATACAAATAGCACTATGAAACATAAAATGATAATGATTTTGAAATTAATATATATAGAAAAGTAAGTTAGATAATTTTCTTGCGACTTTTCAAAATCTTGCAGTTTTCATTCAGTCAAGTGGATAAATGAAATTTTCTGTGTATGGAAAAAAGCTTCATACATATGAAAAAAGTGAAATTTAATGTAATCTGTTACTTCCGTGCTCACTGCTGCTTCCTGAAATGTTTTAGATATAATCTATTTTTTCCTCTATTTTTTTTTGTTTTACGTGGAAAAATAGGAACCTATTTGGCTAACAGTAGAACGTTGCACTGCAACAGAATTAAAAAGTATGATAGAAAAAAATTCAGGTTTGTGTGTACAGTATATAAATTCCCACGCAATTGAATTGAGCGCTATCAGAGCTACGATATCAAAATTCCCAAAAAACTAATTTTTAATAAATACATATATATATATATATAGATGTGTATAAAAATATTTGCGAAAAATATTTCCAAATATTTTAGAACATCCAATTTTGTACCGTGCTATCTAGTTTCTCCTGGATTCTATTTTTGCAGGAAAACCATGAGATATTCTATTCTATTCTATTTTAACAAATAAACTGATACATCGATTTACTGATTTGTAATTGTGATTAGATCAAAGAAATTTTGTGATATTACGTTTTCTAAAATCAATATCGTCTATTAATCGCGCTGTATCCGCGATTGCATGTTTGTGCTAATTGGCATAGCGATTCAGCATTTCGACGCATCATTATATGAAATCTTCTGTAATAAAAGCAATGAGATCAAAACTTTATAAAATAATTGGAAAAAAAGAGAGAGAAAGAAAATGTGTGTATGTTTGGATTTTTGAATCCTGTTAAAATCGGCATAAAACTCATTAAATATAGAAATTATAAAACATTAAACGCATTTATAACGGTTTTTGCATTCAAATTGAAATTTCTTTTCATTCAAATAAGAGTTATTTAACCGTGTAACTTTGTACCGCGCATTTGTTTTTTTTTTTCATCATCGCAGAGAGATACGCGCTGTCGCAAAATTCATTAAATACGCAGATACTTTGACGCAAACATTCCATATATATTCTCTGTTAAGGTGTACGTTCTCTTTGGAAAAAAATATTATGTTGTTCGTATAAAGAATTATTCTGTCAAATAATGAAAAATTTTTTTTCTCTTAATGAAAAGCCTGCTTTCTAATTACAGAGATGTGACAATATTTTAAAATGAAACATTTTTTTTATAACCAATTTTAATGCATACTCATGACTTATTTGCTTATTTTCTGTATTTGCGCGCGAATGTAGTTTAAGTATACAGATAAAAATTTAAAGTCTTTTTAATGTCATTAAATACTGATACTAGATGTTTATTTAACTCTGACATCTTGCAATATCACTTTTATATAAGAGTGAAGTATTTTAATTTGTTGACTGTTTTATTAATAAATTTTTAGTTTTTCCTGTTTTTTCTCAACTTTCGTAACAGTTCATTAGATAAGCTTAATTACATATCTCATTTGTTTGTTTAAAAAATGTAACTATGACATTTATGACTTCGTAAACATAAAATTCATTAAAAAAGTAATATAACCAAAAATTTTATAATGTTATTTTATTCAATATTATTATATTATATTACGTAATACTCTTTCTATTTATATTATATACATATTATTCTCATGCATTTTACAAAATATATATTTTGGAATAATGTCTAAAAATTATATAAGTATAATTTGTCAAATAATTCGATTACATATCACTTACATGGTCGGGATTAGATATCGTACAAACCTTATTAAGGCTAATTTAATAATTTATTTCCAGTCTGATATTGCGATATTCGTATTGCGCAAGGCGAGTGCACGGACGCGGGTTGCGCAATGCAAGCGCGGGGCTGACACGTGCCGAGGCGAATGAGCCGGAGAATCGATCCGCGTTTAATCTCGCGTTACGAGAGGACTGATTGTCTCGACGAGGAAACTGGATGTGACATCGTATGTGCGTATATATGTACGTACACATTGTCGTTGTCGATGCATTCGAAATGGTAGAAGCAAGTCAGTTGCAACGCGTAAATTGCAACATGCGAATATACTATTTAGGTCGTCACCTGTAGACACCCCAATGACCACAATGACACATTCTTCGTATGTCGCAATAATTCCGCAATAACATCCTATTAATTCGACAATTGTACGAAAAATGTTTACATCGGTGCGAGTCTTTTTTTGCGCATGTAACATAAATAAAAAATAAATGAGAAGCCCAAATGAAAATTTTTATCTCGTATATAGTTACCAGTGCAGGATTATTGTTAAAAGTATATTTCCGGAAAATATTATTCTATATTCGAGATCATATTAAAAATATTTTTATATTAGTTTTATTTAATTTTAGAAAATCAAGTGATGTGTGTATATGTACGTAAAATTTCGAAAACTTTTAATAATCCTTCTTTTTTTATACACTTCTTTTAATAAATTTTTATATAATTTATTTTGTATTTAAATGTATGCGAGAAGTTTAAAAATGGAAAGGGTTAATATAAAATATATTTTTAGTTTTATATATATCTCGGATATATGATGTCCATTCTTTTCAAGTTAACAAGGAAATTTCAGGATTAGAGACGAACATGTTTTCCAACGACCCTCGCAGTATTAATTAGATGACACTTTCACAATTAGAAACGCGATATCGAGGTAGTTTCCCAGTTAAAATTAAGTGGACACTGTTATCTAAACTTTCCCGTAAATGTTGTAAACTCGCAACGCACACGCGATTCGTGCGTCCACAAAATAGCCTCATAGTCGTCATACATACATTGTATACGTGTTGAAGGCATTATTTACAATGCTCGATTATATCCAGCTCGGTTTCGTGCCGTTTGCCACCGCGTTTGTGCGCACGTAACGCGATAATTTGCGTTATTACACGTTGCTGAGTTCATCCGTAATCGCCATTAAATGGCTATAAATGTTACGAGAGCCTATCTAATACTTATCTGTTTTTATTATATGTAGACACGTATATAAAAATGACAATTGCAAAGGCTAAACTTCACAATCAGTTCTTTCTATCTGACAATGAGAAACATACTCGTGTAAGCCTAAAGTTTATTCCTTTTGAAAGAAAGCGTAAACTGAAAATTATTATAAATAAAATTATTTATATTTATTATAATAATTATTATAAATATATAAATAAAAATATAAATTTTAGTTCATTGTTAATTGAAATTTTAAAAGAATGAATTTCGCTTTTAGTTTATTTCGAGACACCGCGTATACTCGAGAATGGCTAGTATGCACGAAGTTAACTTTTATCGCAAAGATGACGTATGATTGTTCCGCTGCATGTAAATGTCAGGGGATGCTACCATCTGACAGGTCGCTGCTTCGCGATGCAGTTATCTGCTCTATCGAAAATGCGCTTCTTCCGTTATCCATGAAAGGATATACAGAGTGATCCAGATCTAACGAACCATCTCTATTCGATCAATTAAAAAATTTTTTTTTTGTTCGGGATTTTACAATACAATATCTCCTTTGATAATCTATTAACTTTATATTAATTATTTGCGAAATAATAATTATTTTGTATTACAAGTGTCAAAATATAATTTCATTTAAGTATATTTAACATTATTAACTATTTATTCTTAATCTACATTTATATTTAAAAAATTTATTCCACGACGTTTTTGTTACGGAAAAAATTGATTTTTGATTGCTCGGAGAAGTAATGGGTGAATCGTAAATTCTGGACACCCTATGTACCCGATTGGTTTTGGGGGTCAATCGATTTGCGACTTGGAACCGATCCAACATTCGTGACACGACGGAAGCTGTTCTTCTGTATAAGCGATGCCTCTCGCGGGTTTTCGCATTCCATCGACCGAACAGCGGAAGCTGCGGATAAAGCGGACGAGAACTCGATTTCGTTGAACGTTGCTGAGTCGTACCCCTAGGGCGGTCTCCAATGTACACGGTGTCCCGGAGACGAACCAAACGAGTCGAACATATAAAACAAAAAATCTAATCTAAAATAATAATATAGAAAAGTTAAAGTAAGTGTTAAACATTATTAGCATAAATTGCTGAGCAATTTTTAATACACAAGACTATGATATATTGTATATTAATATTAATAGCGATGAATAGATATGAATGTGAATAGAATGTTGTAGATATTATACCTAGATTAAAGAAAAACACTTGACGCACGAATTTTTTTAGAAAGAGTTATTACTAATTTATCAACGTTAATTTAATATAATAGCGTATTACTGAATACATTGCTGAAATTAAAAAATGATCTTGACATTGCCATTTTATGAAAAAAGAATTTGATTCTGTATTAATAAAAAAAAATCCATAAATTAATGGATAATACAAAAGAATGAATAATGAAAATTCTTCTGAAAAGTTCTAAAATTATCTGTCGGATATATTCCATCTGCAATAGTATTCGTGCGAAATAATTCTCGGGGGTGGTTCGCGTTTCTCGTATTATCACCCCGAAGGAATGAGTTTTAGGAGCGTCTGAGAACGTAACGGAGATCGTCTCTCGTTTGGTTTGCTTCTCTCTATTCCAAGATAAAGGGAGTGAGAAAGCTCGGATATCGTAGATCTCGCTTTTGGCTTGATTACGCGATAAAACACGCTGTGAACGAAGGGGCGAGCGAATATCTCCTCTGCGCTCGAAGTCGAGCGCCATGAATAAAGATCGTCGGAACGACTTCGCGAATCGAATTTCCTGTCCGAGCACCGTTTGTTTATTACGTGTCAACTCTCCCTCCCCGGTCGTTCATTAAAACCAAGTCAGTATAAAAAATCGTTATATTCGCTTTCTCTTTCCCATTTTTCTTACTCTATTCGCGAAATACCATCGAATCGAAATGGATCGTAAATCGCGAGTCGCGAATCGCATACATAATTTTGATAAATTGTAATGAAATTTTATAGAAACGAAAATTATTAAAATTTATGTAAGATGCATTTGAAGCGAGAAAAGATTTATTATTTTTGGTTTTATTTTCATTAAGGAAAGATCTCTCTATTCTCTTATAATCCTTTACTTCTATTCTTAAATTTGTCAAAGAATCTATGATCGTGATATTGCATGCGTTAAGTTTGGGATGATCAAAAAATATGTATATGTTTTCTCTATTTCTCATGCTTTTTTAAACAAGATCAAGCAGATGCATTTTAAATTGGGCGTATTCAAACTTTTGCTCAGTCACCGAAAATCTAACTTGGTTTCGACTCGATATTCTATTACTTGTCTGCGATGTCCAGCGTTTAATTGAATCTGCGTACGACAAGGGACGCGATTACATCGCCGAATAGAACATTCTCGTGTTTTATGAGAGGATCGCATTAGTCCGAGCTCGAGAGATACGCGAATATTTCTTTCTAAAGCGAAGTGAATTAAACTTTTACATACCGAGTTTGTTATTAATTTTTTTACATTGTTAATTCTTTACGGTATTAAATATGAAAAAATAAATGCCTGTGGACTTTATTAAATACTTGAAATTAAAATAAAGGGAATTTTAGTTTTCTCTTTTAATTTTATATACGTTTGTCAAAAAAAAGGAAAAAAAAAACCGATAAGAAATTCCAATGCGTGAAAAATTTTAGTGTCACGCTTTGTCGTTTGTAAATTTAGCAGAGGTATGCGATGGAAGCTTATTATGTAGTTTGTTGAAACTCGAAGGTAAAGTAAATCTCTTACCTGAGATCAATTTTGTTGACCGAGCTCTTCCATTGATCCGGACGATACTGTACGGTTCTACGTAACTCGAAAACCCCGTGTAAGTCCGAGAGATTTTTAACGCGTCTACTTTTCCCTGTTTAAAATGCAGGTCGTCGTATGGACGTTACGGAGAAAAAAAATATCGCACGTGCATTGTCATTACCGTTCTTGTAATCGTTTTTTTTGTGCGCACGCTCATTGCACTTTAACTCCCAGCCATTATCATAGCACTCGCGTTGCAATAGCAATTAGTTTTGTTTTACTTCATGCGAATCGTCGCTCTAAAAATTTGTGACAATAAATAAAAATCACATCTTATAAAAGATTAGCAAACAAAAGATTTTATATGAATACAGATTCAAACACCAAGAGAATTTAATTTGGTTTCAAATCTAATGATAAGAGGATTCGTATATATTTTTATGTGCGATTAAAACATAAATTGTTGAGAAAACATATATATTCTTTTTTTTCTGAAATAATTTCACTCCGAAATAATCTTTAAGAATTCCCTTTCATTGTTTCGACATTTCGCTTTATTCCAGTCCAAGTTATTTTTTTACATCGCGACTCTTTTGAATTCATCGATTGTGTTACTTATTAAAAAGTCTTTTTTCTTACGCACATATACATAAGCTATTTCGTTCGTGTATTACTTAGCGTTATTTTGCACGAGTCATGCCATGCGAAGGTGGCATAATAATTCGACGATAGCGCGCATTTATAACCGTTATTTATTCGCATTTTTTTTTCCTCCTGGCAAAAACTCCGGCTAGGCCCATTCTTGGACATTTTATCCGACTCATATCCGTTGTATTACATCGCATATTATTTTATGATTCATGATTTTGCATAGTTGTGAAAAACAGCGATGTATCAATGTATAAAAAGAGCGTTTCGAAAGAAACCTTCGTTTCTTATAATATATATCTAATTTTTATTATTTTAAATATATAAATATTTTTTATTATATAAATATGTATTTTATCGAATATTTTTTATTTTTTTATTTTTTGGAATATATATCACACTTTTAGGATAGAATGAATAATGTTAAGATAAGAAATTGATAATAAAAAAAAAAAATTAATTTTATATTCTAAAAAACCTTAATCTCTTGTGATACAATCAGTATAGAAGAAAGATTATTATTTATTGATACTTAACATTAACAATTCAAAAACAAGCAGAGGAAATTCAAATCTTTAAGTGTTTTGTTTTGTCTTGCATTTAACTAATATTATAAATGAAAACATTTTTATACTTACTTTGTTTATTTTCTTCAATATGTATATTTCATTTATTTCAGATAGAAGAAGGATCTCTTCTTGGATACGTGGACGTCTTATCTTTATATTAACGTGAGTACAATTTTCTCACGATTCCTATTCTTGTTTAACTTTTGCTATAGCTTTTAAGTAAAGTCGAATATAAATAAAAACACAGCAGATACTTTTTTTGTTGAAAAAAGGACAGATTATATTTGAATGCTACAAGTGGCTGCTTTTTTTGCAATTTAATATTTTTTATACAGAAAAATTCAAAAACTTGATTTTCTTTGAAACGCGTTGACCTTTTCTATTGAATATCGGAAATTGCGGATCAAAGCCACCTGGGTTTTAGACGCATTTTTATGCAATCTTTTTGATATTGCTATATTTATATCGAGTTGGCAAGCGACTCTCACGTCTAGAGTCAAGAATGTTGTCGCCAAGAAAGGACGATTGATACGAAGAGAAATCCCAAATAAAAATCCAATCTTTGAAATGGCACGGCAAAGTTCAGACGATCGCGACGACTTTCTTAATATCTGTCCAATGCTTTTCGTCGAGACGAGAAACTTTTTCTTTTTTTCTTTCTTTTCTTCTTTCTACCGACGAAAATCCTTGTCTCGGAGAACATGTAAAGTCGATTGTACGATTCGAACGAGTAGATTACTCGTTCTAATTCCCTATTCTGTCTGCGTGTAATTATCCGACTCCATTTCGGGGATTACCCGGTATATATTATCCGGGAAAAAATAGCTAACAATGCAAACTACTGATAACGAGGAGTTAATTTGTTTTTAAACCGCTTGAACTGTTTTCTTTTTCAGCAATGTCGTAAATTATTGCGATCATTTTTATTCAATGGATTTATTTCTATGAATCTCGATATATCAATATCATTTTTATTATATGTTATTTAAAAATATGCATTTTCTGGTAAAAATAGTCTTTGATAAAGCTTAATATTTATATATGTATATTCCAGATGGCAAAAAAAAAATTATTCATTTTACACTCTCTCTACTCAATAATTCGTTTTACACTTTCTGCATTTCGCAAAATATCAAGAACGCAATATTTTACATACATTTTTGCATTCATTATCAAGAAACCTATTTAATTTATGTTGTAATTAGTGTCTGATGTGCGAAACAGATGTTCTTTGTTGTTAATGTGTGTCGCAACAAATTGAAACGCGGAATGTTGAAATATTGCAATATGTTGCTCGACAAAATGCGCCATTGTACGCTCATTGTAAGCACAAATCTGAAGATTAAAGCGTGCCAACTAGCATCTGTCGCTTAACTTATTATAAGCTTCGTATAAAATTGTTGGTAGAAAAAAATTATTTAATATTACGCGCACACACACACACGAATTTCTCTAAAATCTTTTTTTTTGCAGCAATGAAAAAAACAGTATATCGATACATTTTCCGCGGTAGGAGTATATTTCGTGAAAGAGAAACGTCATTATTGTATAATGAATGCAGTGACTCGCAAAAAAATTCTGCGTTATATTTATGAAAACCGGACAGATGAATAATACATTTACGTAACGTGTTTTGGAGATTTTATAGATTTTATAGATTTTGGAGCTGTATATACAGCTTTTAATTTAATCACGAAGTAAAGATGGTGTATACGGTCGTTTTTCTACGCGAGACAATCGTGACGCGTTCTCCCGAGCGTGAAAAAATTGCGTGCACTGCTGGTTCCCATTAGACTCTTTATCTATCGTGTGGTCTCAACACAATAAGTATTTCTATAATATACTCATAAGCAACACATTTTTTTTTTATTGCCGTGCCGTAACCGTCTATGACTTTACCTGCGTTCGCGGCGCAATTGTCGTGACCGTTTGGTGCAATTTGCGATAATGTATCGCACCATATATTGCCGCAACTATCTTCCTTCCGTGTGCACTTGTGAAATATAACGATTATCTGGATTTGTGTGTCCATCACGTTATCGAATTGTTCTTTACATGTTGCATTATAAATATGTGTAGGAATAAATATTATTCCCCTACAATAAGTATTATATTATAATTATTATAAGTATTATAATTATTCATTTAACGCATTTATATAACTTTTAGTTACAGCTCATTTAATGAATTGTACTATCAAATTGTAATGAATTTTTTGACATCTAACACATTTCTATTTCAAATAAGTTTTCATTAGCATAAAATGAATATATCTCTCTTCTCATTTGATTAATGGCTAGAAAAAAGTGGCTCTACCGCTAGTTGTGATTCATCTTATGCATTAATTACGACCACACTATTGCTAGTATATTCACCTTTGCAGAAAATTCTCGGCTGATCGAACGGATAAGAGGCGAGATTAGCATTTTCCGCGTGTATTCATTCGCCACACGCAGAAAGCTACCAACATAGCCATATGCTCGGGGATTAAAGAATAGAGGAACTTGACAATCATCTCACGATTCTCGTGTGTGTCCTGAAAAGGCCACCCCCGTCGAGCATTATGCGTATGCGATGTGACGAACATTAGCTTTAAGAATGCGGCTTCCATTGGTCGCTGCACCGCGTGAACGCGTCATGTGAAGGCATGCACGAAACATATACATACACACAACACACACAAAGAAATACACTCACTTATACTCTTGCACCGATGGACCGTAATTCATAAATAATTTATGCCGACATTGTACGGCGGTCACGCGATCTCGATCATGTCATCCGCTTTTTGCCACGAAACCGTGCTCTAACTCTACTGCTGTCCCTGTCCCGAATCTATCGAGAACGGCATCTGTCTCGGTCATTGCTGATTTATATGGGTCGGATTATGGTCATTGTATGTTAAAATGCGATAACCGATACCGTCGAGAGTACTGCAGAGCCGTTTTAACATCGATAATATCAGTGGCGAGCAGTTTCGATCTTTTCTAGGTACATATATCAGGCTGACTTGAAATACTCGTAATAGTTGAACACTTGTTTGCGCGTGCTTAGAATATAAAATATATTTGATTTTTGATTTTTTTTTTTTGAAAATATTTATTTGATTCTTTAATTGACTAAATTTTATTTTTTAATTATTTTAAATAAATAATTCTAATAAATCACATAATATTAGAGTAAATTAATATATGTTAATAGATTTTCTTATATAATAAAATGCAGAATATATTAACCAAGATAATATTAAATTACAATTGAAATGGAATTATTTTTATTTCGTACTTTATTAATGTATAATATGCAAATCCAAAATAACATTTTGCTCGAACAGATCAACCACAGATGAACAATACCAACCCTTTGCGAATACAATGCGATGCTATCGCGCCATCCACTGCATGATATCACAGCACTCGTATTTAGCAATCAATTGTTGAAATAGAAGCCGTACCGTTTCGTATCGATATTCGTTCGAAAGCGATCAAAAGTTCACTTTCGATTGCGGCTGCATGCGTCTCGGGAAAAAAAAAATCGCCGGCGATAGCGCAGTTCGCATTTTGGCCGTCGACCAAATTGCGAATCATCGAGCCAATGTTTATGCTACGATGGCGGTAAAACGTGAAAAGTGGATTTACGGGGTAACGCGTTATCGTTTCGAGTCCTCGTAAACCTACCGCAATTTTATTTTCGAGATAAGAGCTTCAATTAAGATATGCGTCCCGCTAATCACACACACCACACACACTTTCGCATTTCAACTTAATAACATATGTAGATCGCGACTGATGCCCATATCGCCAGACAGAGTTTAAGTCGAATGCGTATGCATATTTTAGATCGTTTCAATTAGTGCTTGTCAAAAGGTTAACAAAACAGTTTGGCGCATGTGAGTAAATCGTAAAAATAAATTATTGATCTCAATCATTCGCGCAATGTCACGTTTCGTTTAAATCTCTAAATAAATTTTAAATTTATTTTCATTAACAAACAATAGGAATGAATTTTTATAATGATTTTATATCGATCAAAGAGTTCAACCATGGAAAGGTTTAAATCTAAAGATGGATCTAAAATACACATATAAAATCTCGAAGAAATCTATTATTTTTTGTTATCTGTTATATATATATGTATGTTTTATCTATATTTATCCATTTAATCATTTTTCATTATCTTAAATCACTATCTTCATAATTAAATCTTAAATTTTTATATTTAATTAAAATTTTTTGAGACTGATATAAGAATATAATTTGGTTATTGATTTGGATCTTTGAAGCTTAATTTACAAAAAAAAAGATTCTACTTTCAATTGCTAATTACTTCAAAAGTTTTAGTGTCCAGATCTTTTTGTAGAGAAAAAATTGTCTGCAAATTGGCCACAAAATTTAAACGCTAATATAGCATTGACTACATATATGTTAGTTTTGCATTTTATACATACATAGCCATTTATATTTCATTTATCTTCTATTTACAATTACTTTTACACCATTTATAACATTTCTCTTACTCTCCGTTGTAAATACGCTGCATTTGTTAGATAAATATTGACTATTTGTATGATAATCAATTCGCAATATATAGTTTATTGTTAGTCGGTTATTAGCTATGCACATTGTGCGCACAGTTCTCAATAAGAGCTAATTACATATGCGCATATATCATTGAATAGCGATTGCATATAACTGTTAGCATACGAATGTATGCACAGAATTGTTTACAATCGAATACTATGTGATTTTTGAAAATGTTCCGTAAATATTAGGACTTAGTTGAGGCTATTTTATTACAGATGGAAACGATTTCGATAACAGTATATTTGTTTTCTTTATGTCACCAATTTAAGAAATTTTATCTCTACACGGGAATAGGTTTTAAAATATCTGTAGAAGATGAAAACCGGAAAAATAGAAGAGGTGTGCGCGTTACATTTTTGTACACATATCGAATATCGATATATCGGGATCGCGCGTGGCGTTTTTATTTGGAAGAAAAATATTTTCGTGCGCATAAACGATTTTTCGGAAAATAACGAGGGAAAAGAACTCTGAAAACATCGCCGTTAGCAGTATTCTACTCTTTTTGCGATTTTCACGAGCATTCACGGAGGAATATGTGATAGAAAAAAAAAAAGAGAGGGAGAGAGATAAGGAACGAGATATAATTTAAATTTGACTCCCAGCGTCGATAACGCATAACATTTTTTCTTTTCTTACGAGGACGAGAGTGACTCCAGGAGTCATCTTCATGTCTTGTCTCGTAGCTCATAAAATACGACTGCGATGTGCGGCGCAGCATGGTAGTATATAAACGGATTAAATATCGTTTAAGAGACTGCTCTTCGAGGGGATATTAATGAATACAATCATTAAAAGTCGATTTTTTCGAGGTCTTCCGTCTCATCGATTAATTTCCCTTAGGAATCAAGAGAATAGGTCGGCAATATAAAAAAGAAACTAATGATTCTGAACAGTCTTGAGCCTCCTCTAATTAATAATAGCACTTTACCTCTGCAAAAAACATTATTCGATAAAAGCATTCCACTTCTCGCTTTGTTTTGCCTCGCATAAAAAGCATGCAGAAATAATATCTTTTGTTTTCTACTTTTCTCTGTTTCTCTACTTTGAATCATTGCAATGCAGAGTGGAATTAATTTGCGATTGTATTATACAATATCTTACGAGTCGTAACGTAATAATAGTAAAATAAGCAATTCGTATCTTTTAAGATACGGAATTTACATTTATTTTACATAAAATTTTAATTTTATCTTACCCCCGAGGGAAATTTTATCTAGATATACTTGTCTATTTTTTTCTGGGATTTCGCACTCTTAAGAGAATAAGTTTCTGATTTAATAAATTCGCCTTTCAGGTACAGATCTTTTTTTCACGTTAAAAGCAGATTTAATGGCAAATGGTTCCAATTACGTCGCGTTTCGGGTAAACGATCTAACGGGCGAATGATAAAAATCCGCTTTCAATTTAGAAATTGGATTCCTATTTAGGTGGAAGGGTAAGAGGGCGAGAGCTTTTATGGCCGGCAATACGCGTCCCCGGGGAGAGAGTGAAAGAGTATTGGGCACAGCAATGCGCGATCTGAGGTTACGTTTTACTCGTAAAAGCCGAGTAGGAAGCCGCATCACGAAACGCTCGATAACTTGAAATCCAATAGAAAGCCTTGACTCGCACTCGTAGTACTTTCCAAGTTACCTCGTTAAAGTTGGCAAATTCGAAGCAGCCACAGGACAGAATCGGATATGCGAGGGGCAAAAGGATACGATACTCGAAACGATATCGTAATTTTAGGGTTCATTGCGCGCACGTGTGTTTCATATAGACGACGACGAATCGTTTGCGGATTCGTGAATCGTCGTCGCACGATTGGGGAAAATCGAGGATTGAATCATTTCATGCAGCGGGTTGCACAATGTAGAGAAGATCGTTGTTATAGAAAAGTTGCTATTACGCGATTGAAAGTAACAAGAAAATTGAAAGTTTTCCTGTAAATAGAAAGAATTGATTGATTGTTTATCAAAGAAAAGAGCTTGGAGTCTCTCTTTCATCGAGGATTCAATTTCGCGGAGAAGTATTGCTTCTCATCGGTGATGGAGGAAACATCGTTTTACTCAATTCTCAATTCTCTTACTTTGGAATATCCGTTTAATTTGAATGTGTTCAGAAATAATACTGGCAGATGGCTTATCGATTTAAAATTAATCATTCAGATTCAATTTGAATAATTGAAACTTTGATGTTTTGTAAAAATATCTCTGAGATAGAGCATAATATATGTATGTTAATATGAAATGGTATTTATAATATAATATAATAATAATTGAATTATTCTAAAAACAATCTTTAACGTTTAAATATATTAAATTTTCAGTATTAATTATTCGGAGTAGATAATTAAATCTGATAATAAAGATATTCTCTTCTGATTTATATATATGTCTTCGATCGATTTGATTCTAAATATAAAAACGTATATGGAAAATAATTATTGTGTCGTATAAAATATTTTTATTCCAGTCGGCACTATAGGACGTTGACTTATGGTCTAGTAACTTTTAGACTTGCACGATCAACAGCAAGTTATTTATACTTCACTTCTATCGGTTGCCACATGTTTTTTCACAAAATATGCATGCATATGTATGTATATATACAGGAAACTTGTTATTGTAGCATTTTAAATCTCATATGCAAATTAAAACATACAAAAGTCGATGAGCTAAATTGATTGAAACCGAAATCCAGATTTTTTATATTTCTTTAATAATGATCTCTGGCATGTTTTTCATATGAATCTTCTATACATATCGTGATCAGCGTCTAAAATATATACGCTATTGAGTCGGGTCGGTTTGGCAAAAATTGATTTACTGTTGCAAAATCGCGTTTCTTCTGACAGCGAGCGGATATATCGTAATGGTAGAAGAAGGCAGCCAAGATCCGACCGAGTTGATGGCTTAAGCTTCACGGCATGTTTTTTGTCTCTGCAAAGATGCATCCATTCTCGCGATTTCTTTCAAGCATTGCTATCAATGTCGCAGAATATACGGTCGACGTGGGCGTACAGACATCTGTCATTACGGTAGTTCGGACGATACGACGTTGTCTCTTCCTTTCTTCGATGAATATAATGCACCCATTCATTTCCTTTTTTCTTTGAACAAATTATTGAATTATAATCATTTTATTAAAATCAAAGTGAACGCGAAGAATTTTTATCTGTAAACTGAAAATGCACGAAAAAAAAACAATCTGAGTATTAAAAAATAGTTTTGAATAACTCGAAGAAAAAGAAAGTATATGTCTACAATTTAAAATGTATATTTTACAATTGTAAATTGAAAAATGAAATAATGTTAAACGTAATACCAATCATGTAACAATAAAATTTATTTTCATCGTAATGATAGAAAAGAAAATAAAATGTGTTAAGGATAAAAAAGGTATGAGATATAATGTTTATATTGTTTTGTGCTTTTTTTTAAGTTTACATTTAATTATAGCAAAAACAAAATATAATGCTTCATTAACGTAACATTTTAAAATTATACATCACAGCGTAGGCTCGATTGGCTCGTTTATTTAACGGCTAGTACATCGTTCATTAACGAAACGAATTATTTATAATAGTTTTACAAACAAATAGAAATAAGTGGAAAATTGGAAATCATTTGAAGCATTCATTGGATTGGAAACATCAATTATCGTTTTAGAGTTAATAGCATAAAATTTTCAATTAAAACGAAATATTTCAACTTGGGAACATTTGAAACCGCAGCATTTTACGTAAACTGTGTTCTTATCGATAATTATTATCGTGAAAATGATCGGAAATATCGAATTATTCGGTATGATTTATAGTGGATCGTGTGGAGCATTCTACGCGATATTTCGAATAGCATGTATAGCCAGAAAAAGATTTGCCGGATCGATCTTGCACATTTTATTTCATGCATATTCACTACTGGGTACTCTCGATTCTTATAAAACATTTTCTCTTTACGCAATGCTTATGTGAAACACTAGTGGTTACGGAATTATTTAATAAACATACAATTGCAAAAAAGTTAAATAATTCAAGAATAAATTAAGAAGATGCGCATTTTAATTTACTTTAAAAAAAGTTTTTATACTTTAATGTTATATGAACGACAGATAAATTATAACTTTCTTTTTTCATAGGAAAAAATTGACTGATCGTACATACGGTGTAAAATATGTGACTGAAATGACACATTGTATATTTTGATCCAAAACGTATTTTGCGCGATGCAACTTGAAATTCTCGCATTTGCTGTCGCGTTTATTGCGAGGTTGGTTCATAAATCCCAAGTGATTTATCAACGACTATGGTTGATACATATCGCAAAACATTGTGAAAATGGAAATTGTTGTTTTTTTCCACATGACAGTTGCGAGCGATCGAAGTGTTCATGACTGCGGTGTGCGGTGTGTCATCCAATTCTAAGTCTGAATTAATGTTTTTTTTTACGATAACATGTGCAAAAATATGTCATTGTCGTACTTTCCGTAAACGATATTTTTGCATAACTTTATTTATCGTCGTTGCATGCATTATACGGAAGTTTTAAAAAGACTCTGTATATGATATTTTTATACTTAAATTATTATTAAAAATATAAATCTATAATAACGCACTTTTTCATATTCTGATCGTGTTTCTAACTTTTACAGTTTATAATACTCTTTATTGTCTACGTTATATACATTATCTTGGAACAATGTATTTCGATAGATTTTAGTTCAATACATTAAACTTGACAGTGTATTCGTAAACCCCGGGGACGCGTAATTAGGATTTCGCCGGCATCTAATTGCAATAGTCCCAAACACGGTACAGTCGGAACGAACTTCGGCAAGAAGCTTTATTGCGATTCCCCGCAATTTCCGTGCTTGGAAAACTTTGACTCCGCCAATTCTGCCGGAACGAGGAGACTTTCGATTAAGTAGGAAGCGCGGACGTGTCACGCCGAGCGTGCTTATAACTTTTCGGGAATGACAGAGTTCGCTTAATCAAAGACAAATATCGTAGGAAACAATCGAAGAACAATGTTAAAAATTTGAAAATGTTGTTTTGAGAAAACCATACATTTAGCAATCTTAATTTTACATCAAAATTAATTATTTGCTCTGTGAAAAAATACGTATTTTTTATATTATATAATAATACTTTATACTCTTTTTGGATTTCTATCTTTATCTATTTTTTTTATTCTCACTATTTTTTTTCTTTTTATTTTAAACTCACCTTATCATGATCTGATTGCAAGATGCGTCTTCTTCTATCTAGAAAAAATAAAAAGTATACTTTCTAAGAAATAATATCTTTCTCAAATATGATCAAGGAAATTGGAAACGTTTAAAAAATATCTAACTAGTGATAAACTGTTCTTACAGTCGCGTATTGATAGCTCTTAATCGTAAAATTCGCGGAACTTCGACTACGTTAGTCTCGCGGAAGCGTTCTCGATATCGCGATGTATGCACAGCTGAATATTCATGATATACATATACCTGCTATCTGCTCGCTGCTTTCGTCAACAAAACGGGTACATCGGCTCGTTCTGCGGCTTTGTCCACAATGAAGTATTGTGATTCCAGTTCTGCGCGCCCTGCTGGCGGCGATGTCATTTGGAAAATTTGAAATTTGAATGAGCCAGCGTGCGTTATCTTCCATGGAAATATCATTCTGTCCATCGCATCGCGCCCGAGCGGGGATTTTGCCTCGTGAATACCGGTAACAGGACGGTTCTCATCAATGATAAAATCATAGAGTGATATGAAAAGAAACAGGAGCGGAAACGATTTTATTTCCAGCGATATCTTTCCTAGTAGCCATTTAATTTTTATATTAAATCTTTGATATTTTGATGAGAATAATCGAAGTCAGATTCCGTTTGTACTTTGAAATGAATTATTTAAGAATTAAAATATATAGTTGGTAAAACATAACAGTCATTATCTTATTATAACAATTTTTCGTTACTACTAAATATGATTGCTATGATTTAATGATATTGTAATAATCTAATTTGGGTCATAAAATATTGAATTTTTTTACGTGAATATTTTAATAAAGTAAAGAGAAATATTTTGCTAGAATCAATTAAAATCTATTTGAGATTAATGGGAAAGCAGGATCTCTTATTTTTTGTAATTAAAAACATTTAATTTGACGATATTTTTAATCTTCAATAACGATTATGTTTAAAATTTTTATTGCAGGGAAATTTATTTCACACTCATTGCATTTCACGAGTGTACACCTTTTTGAGCTACTATCGATAGTTACGTAATGTGTGAGACATATTTACGTGCAAAATTTATCTAAGCGCGAAAGATTTATTAATAGCGACGCGCGATCGAGAACTGGTTGCAATGTGCTGGCGAGAGCACTTTAACGCAACGCAATGCAACGCGAAACTTTGTTCTCAGAATACTGATGCGGCAATTTCCAACATACAGTCTCCAATTTTCATTCGGTCACGCTCTGATTGGCCTCTCCTTCACGTCACGTCGCGACTTAGTCATCTAGCTCGCGTTTCCCAGAAATTGCATCGTGCTTTCGACGAAAACGATACGATACGAAGTAAAAAAAAAAAAAAACGCGGCGATATAAATCAAGTAACATCAGAATCAATCAGTTATATTTTTTTTCTCATAGTTACAATAAAGAAATAAATCTTACCAACTTGATGAGGTTCTAAGTGAAGGAACTTTTAATCAAGACTATGTAAAACGAGAATAAGCAAGAAGTGCGAGAAAATAAAAATAAAAATCATATTAGAGCTAACTATTCCAACAAACTCTTATAAATTTAAAAAAAAATTTTTTATATAAAGTTATTTCTCTTTCACTCTCTCTCTCTCTCTCTCTCTCTCTCTTTCTCCCTCGTAGCTGCTAGAAAAAAGTAGTGCGTAAATCTTATCGCGATTTGCAGAAATGTAGTCTTTAGCAATGACATAAAGCGATAGTGTAGAGCAAAAGTCAGAATGCACTAAAAGTCGATGATTAGAGCGAAAGACGGTCTCGTGGATTTTATTCAATTATTATCATCAACGAAGATTGAGATTAATTGTTCACTTAGGGTGGACGCGCGCGGGAAAGATAAATCTATCGTCGAGTGCACATCTTAAATCCAATTTAACGGACATTCCACGGACAGATGGTATTAAAGTCTTAGAGTGATGGTTCTCCTATATGAAAGGTGTCTCAGACTTTAACATTAATAAAGTTTTTTTACATTTTAATATTTAGTTATAAATATATCATGATAATTAAATTCCAAATTAATAATAATGAGAAAGTTAATATATGCCTTAATCGAAGCGAAAGATTCTTTTAGCTAATTAGATAATGGAAGTTTAGTTCTCGAAAAACTTTTAATTGGTTTATAATTTGGAAATTATACGAAACTGAGCTTAATTTTTAATCGTAAAGTTTTAAACATGCGAAAAAATTGATTTAAAATTAATCTCGTCGCCAAACTTGCGGTGGGAGAGGAAGGGAGCGACGAGAATCACGAGACGATTTGTGTAAAATTCAGTGCCGTGATCGATTCGCGTAAATCTCGCGGCTAATAATAGATGATAGCATGGGCTATCGCAGCCGACATTAATCATCAGAAATGGCTAGCAAGCCCGGTAGAGTCGTATGTAAAAAAAAAGGATGGCCGATGACAGCTAGTGCACGCGATGTTTTCCTTCGCGGATGGTGGAAGGCCTTTCAAGGCTTTCTTACTAGAAGCTTTTTACGTCACGTTTTATCATTTTAGTTTTAATATTAACGCGAGTCCCCGTTAAATATTGAAACATGCCACAATAACGTCAAAATAAATGACAAATTTTGTTTAAAGCTGACTATGACTAGAAAATCACCTTGCTAGTTAGTTTGTCTCGCGACGTAATCAATGTTAGAATGATAGAGACGCTATTTACTTAATGGTAATCTTGATTTATTCCCGTATATACGAAAAGTGATAACGATAATTATCAAATCATTAAATATATTTTAGATACATTAATGTATTCGCCAAGGCAATAATTTTATAATAATATTGTATAGGATATACATATATATTGTAGTATTGTAGAAAAATGTAAATATATAAAAACAAAAAATATATTATATATACTATAATATGAAAAATATCTAGAATATTGTAGTAATGTTTAATTTCTGTTATCTCTTTCAGAGATTCTAATACAAAGCATACCGGAAATTCTGAAATTTGATGAGCCGCCCTAGGAATATCATCAAAATTCCGAGAGCGAGATGACTTTAGTCACCAAGATAGGTCTTAGTAATTTTTTAACCCGAAATGATTTTTATTCTTCTTTTTTATATGCATCTTACATTTAAATGTAGCCAACCTCAGCAGCCTCAATTAAGTCGAAACAATGGGGCAATTCGAAGACTTTCTCAAGTCGCATTCGCGAATTCTCTCCAGTTCTCGAACGCGATTCGGTATGAGACTCCGGTAACGATTCCCGTAGGAAAGTGGCCGCGCGTTATTCTAGAAAGGCATCGTTGTGCATTTTAATTCGAAGCTCTTCCTTCGAACCTCGTCATGGGGTCGTCCCTTTCGGCCTCGTTTCCGCCCTTCAGGGGAAAGTTTACGAAACGAGTTCCGACGCAACTTCCCGAATACTCGAGGACGTGCAAGTTTGCAGGTAAATATTCTGAGAACGTTGGAAATAGTTGAATTTTTAAAAGATGACTTTCCAAAAGGTAACAGTGGAATAATAAAAGTAAATTCTTGTTTATAGAAAATATATATTTTTATAAA
>NW_021849408.1:878930-879245 GCF_003651465.1 Formica exsecta
TATATTATGACGTTTAATTTTTATATTTAGAAAATGAAAATAAAAATATCAATATTTTATTAATATAATTTTTGATGTAAAAAATTTAATTATTAACTTATCAACTGATTTATTTGATTTATTTATTTATGAATTTATTTATTGATTATTTAAAATAATGTCCAAATGTGTATGATATATTCTTATTTTTACTTCGATTTTGCGTATTGTGGATTTTTTCTAAAATTTTCGAAACCGCACTTATAAGAATAATCAGATAATATCGACAATTATTTTATTTTGTTTTTCAGTTTTCTTCTCAGACTGAGACGCTCT
>NW_021849408.1:879371-879568 GCF_003651465.1 Formica exsecta
ACGCTCTTCTTTTTTCGCGCGAATACACGAGCATCCATTTTGCGCTTCTCTGCGCTAGCGTGCGTCCATCCCTTTAATACATTCTACTTTAACCCCTTAAGCTTAATTCCTCTACCGGGGGGAATCTGCCCTGGAACGTACGGTACTTTTCGCTTCCGGCGTTCGTTCTAATTTGGATCCTCTCGAACTTCTCTTTC
>NW_021849408.1:879662-907757 GCF_003651465.1 Formica exsecta
CTCTCGAACTTCTCTTTCCCTCGTCTTCCTTGCTCTTTTCCCATTCCATCTGGGTCCTCTATTCTTCAGAAAAGTTTTTCGCACCGACGGTGTTTAATCTCCGCGAGCGAGAAAAGCTCTCGAAGAACGAGAATTCTCTTTTTTCCTCTCAAGCTTTTTTTCGAGCTCTTATCGAGACCCGGTGCGAAAATAGTCGTCTTGCTTTGGCGAATTCGGTAGGGGGTTATCTTTAGCTCTTAGAGTTTCTCTCTCCTGTGGTGTTTTCACGTACCGGCCGTTGAAGTTAATTCTGTGAGATACGGCGATACGATCGCGCGGCGGAAATGAGTGAGATTCCACGTTAACATACGCCTGACATTAAATTCACTAGCTAACAGTATTACTCAAACCCGATTACACCAACTCACACGGTGTTAATTGGCATTTGCAATTTAACGTCTACATTCGCGTCGAGATACTTTCTGATCAAGTTTCAACGATAATTTTTAAGCTCAACAAGGATTTTTTTCGCAAATTTTCGATAAAATATCTTGCCTCGTTCACGAACAGTTATTAAGTCGTTAAAAATTTCATAATAACGGTTATTAACTTTTTACATTTCGTAATTGACATTTGCGTTTATCACTAATATTTTTCAAAAATCCACATACAAAGTATAGCACAATTGAAACATATAATGAAAAAATTCGCTTTTTACATTTCGTAATTGACGTTTGCGTTTATCACTAATATTTTTCAAAAATCCACATACAAAGTATAGCACAATTGAAACATATAATGAAAAAATTCGCAATTTTACTTTACCTTTAAATTATATGGAAGAATTACTCGAGTTCTTTATGTGTTGTAGTTAATCTCTAAACTGCAGAAATATTTTACAGTGCATTCTTTTTCCATCTGTTTCACTTTTGACAATTTATTTTGTTATATTTCCACTTCAACTTTTGCATGTGTGCAGATTATGTTACGCAGTGTCTAAAATTATTAAAAATTAAAATTTATTCATGAATCTTCTGTGGAAATTCATATTATTACGATTTGTATTACTAAAATTTTTACGGAATATATTTCCTTAATTAATTATTTTTCCCTGTCCAGCAAACCGAAAGATGGATTTCTACGTTGATTGACATTTCTAATTGGACATCTGTATTGACGTGGATATTTTTCAACGGTAGCGTAGAACAAAAAATTGGTGTTCCACGAAAAATTTTATTCACAAATTTTATTTCGCGAAAAATCCACAGTTTGTTTCGTGGAATTAAAAAAATTTTCATCTGTTTTACGCTTATCTAATTATTTCACTGTTTAGCAAGCCAGATTTAATGAGGGCGAAAAAAATGTGCTTTTTATCTCTGTGAGAAAAATAAAGAGAAAAAAATGATATGCGTATTTCTATAATAATATGATGCAATAATGTAAATAATACAATATAATAGAATTATTTGTATAGAATTATTATATAATACAAATAATAGAATAATAATAATGCAATAGAATTCTTATCAATTTAGATGTTGCATTCAGATATTTTAATATTGTATACAGATCGTTATGGAAAATCTATTTGATTTTTATGCTTATAATTTTTCTATAACTTCTTATTATGTAATGAATATAAATGTGTGTGTGTGTGTGTATGTATGGACGTGTTATATATTATTGTAGAATATTTCTTTCATTCGAATAACTATTGCATCTGTGTACATGGAGCGGAAGTAACTTTTGCAATGTATTCTTTATTCTACTACTACATATATCAGCTTTTGTCTTCTTGCGTTTTTATGATACATTACTTGATTCATAGCTGTTTATAAGTCGAGGTCGTTATTGCGCAACTGAGAGAGAGAGAACCGGTTTTTAGAAAAGAAGTTGTATCTCATAACAAAATAATACCGTTACGAATCGTACGAGGTTGTTCTCTTTTCGCGCTGCTATCCGGTTTCTAATTGTCATTAAAAATGCTTCCACGATTTAATTATACATATGATGTGCGAACGTTTTCCGCGCGCGCGTGAATTACCTCGGAAACCGGATTATTCTTCAATCATCGAATTAGACTAAGTATAATTTCAGTAACCCGATAACAGTTTCGCAAAATGGTTATGCATGTTTTAATCAGTTATTATGACAGTATAAAATCAAAGTAATCCCGTATTAAAACGTTGGATCTCTAAGCGAATTTCTCTTCGATTTAGATATCGATTTCAGATATTAATCGTGTTAATATTATTCTTATATTTAAGCGTATTAAACTCTACACGTTTTAACGTATGACGAAATTATTTTTAAAATGAGATTCAAATTTAATATGCGGCGTTTCTGATCTTGCGAGGAGAATCGAGTGTTTCTCGGGGTGCGTTATCGCAGAACTATTATGATCGGCTCAAGTCGTTTTGCACGATCGCAATTACGTCGGTATAATTGCATCAGGTACAATGATGGCCCGTTAACGCTCGACGATAAGCGCAGGACAAAATGCTTTAATACTTCGAGACGCAAAAGACGCCCATAAAACGCGAGCCTGACGTAAAAGCTATTTATAAAACGCTCGATATCCGCGGATATATTGCTACCAAACTCGAATGCGTCCGTCGACGGAGTAATTTGGTTAATTTTAACTCCATTATACGATCAAGGAAATTAAATTATTTTTCTTCTTTTGACACATACCATTTTTAAATGCTAGATGTATCGATCTTAATATCATCGATGCATATTTTATACTTAATAACGTTTCGGTAAAATTTGAAATATGATTGTAGAGCTAAAATATGAGTATTACATGAAGATTATTATTATTATTATTAATTTATTTAATATATCTTATACACACATAAAATAATTTTGACATTTTCTGATTATATGTGTGTGTAGTAAAATCAAATTTTAAAATATTACATTTTTTATGCAAAACTGAGAAGTTTTAGATATAAAAATGATAAAGATCTATATTTTTTATTCACATATAGGATGTTTAAAATAGAGAATCAATTATTTGATCGGAAAATAGGGGATAATCTGATCATAGAATGACTCGATATTCCTGAAAAAACTTATGTCCGAAAAGCTTTTGTCGAACGGCGGGGAGGTAGTAACAATTGGATTCGAGAGCATGAAGTTTGAAGTTTGTGCTCGCGAGATATTTTTGAAATATTAAATTTCAGCGATCGCGACGGAGAAGCCGTCAGCATCCCGGAGCTTTCACATCGATGTTACGTTACGATCGTCGAACGGTTTATAGTTTTCGAAGTGCTTCTCACGAATCACATTTCGTTGCGCTTTATTCTTCAAGAGAAACGTACTTTCTTCTACACGATGCACTTTGTCGCGGCTACATTTTCTCGTATTGAGCTTTGATAGTTTCCCAGTGTATCGAAATTCCAATTTCGGTATGTACTGGAAAAGCGCAGCATTTTCTACTCGAACCCCAGAATATCCACCATTCGCGTAAAATTAAATTAAATCCTTCAATTTGACTCATCATAGATCACGTACAAAATTAAAAATTACAATATTTATTATTATTACTATATTGTCGATATTTCTCATGCTTACAATTTTTATATAATTTTTTTAATGTAAATATTTTATAATTTTTTAAAATCATTTTACACTCCTTCTTTCTTTATCTTTAAATACCAGAAATTGTCGATATATATTTTAGGCACTTTCATATTTTTTCGTGAAACCTCTGTAGCTTATTCGTTCACGGGGTAAACGAATGCTGCGTTGTTTTCTTCACAATCCGTTATTTCGATTCGCAGAGTCGATCGTCGTTTCGCAAACGTCTGAATGGAATGCCTTCTAACAGCCGGCGGCTGGCTTTCATTCATTCGACGCGCCCGCGCCGATGAATTCGTGAATGAATGGTCGATTCGCGTTCAAATGTATCTCGACGTCGGATCGTTACCCCGCATCGTACTTTCTCGTGCTCGTAGAAACACTAGGAGAAACGCGCCAAATATATTTCAGGCACGAAACAAGGCGAGCTTGTATCCCGCAATAGATTACTGCCGCATACTCTATCAAGTGTGCGATCAATTCATCCAGACTGAATCTCTCTCTCTCTCTCTCTCTCTCTCTCTCGTTCTTTAAACGCTAAATAATTTATGAAATTATTATTTAATTATAAAAAAAGCAAAGTTGTTTTACAACTAATTTTTTATTCAATTTACAACACAATTTTAAATAATTAAAAGTCAAAATTGTATTTTATGATTAGAATTTTATTAAAATTATTTACATTTTACTGTTATGCTTCTAAAATTGTATATTATCAATTTTTCATATCTATATAATATAATAATTACATAGAAAATTTGTTGCATATGTAAATGTGCAATATACAGAGAACATATAAAGAGAGATTACTCCCGAATAACCATAACTTGGTTTCTTCTCGCATATTTAGTACTCGAGTAATTTTAACCCATGCATGCGAGTTATTTTAATTGCAACCGGATTCGTCGGTGGCCATTAGGCATTTTTGTTTGGCAAAAACGAAGGGAAGGGAGAAAGAGAGAGAGAGAGAGTGGGAGAGATGATCATACATTTGTCGGAGAAGTGAAAAGGACCATGTTCGAGGGAAATAAGAAGTCTCTCTGCTAGCTGCCAGCTGTGCTTTATGTTCCCATTGTGTGTACCCCTCGAGAGATCGATTGGATTGGTTATTAACCCTGGTGGGCGAACAAGGCGCATTGATATATCGAGTTGCGATCCAGGAAAATCGATTTACGAGGAAAATCACGGCCATTGTTCTCGCGTCCGTCAGCGCGCTGTTCACTTAACGAACTCTTCAATTATGCGGTAGACCGATCTCGTTAATGAAGAGATCTCGATGCTGCGTCGCGTCGGACGTTTCGATTGGATATCTCGATGTATGGGGATCAGTCATCATGTACACGTTATACACGCAGCCAGAAGGGCAGTTTCCATCTAAATGACGTTGTCATTTCGCTGCGAGAGAATACCAGATATTCCGATTATCACAGTACTGTCTAATGAAAATGGAAATTCGCCGAGAAACAGCTATATGTTGGTAATATTACACCTAGATTTAGTATATGTGATGTGTAACAACTACTTATATTTTTTTTCGGAAGAAGGATAAATTTCCAAAGTTAAAATTTTTAAATTCTTCTTATTATTTTTCGTATATTTAATGTATTATTCTCTCTTTCTTGTTTTCTTTGATATTTCATGATATATACATTTTTCTCGTAAATTTTAAATGTGGAAATTAATTATTTATCTAAATTAACAAATAAAATTCTGCTTCTTAAGAGAACAAAGAAGGATATCTTGCCTATCTTGCGTAATTTAATTATGTACTCGATTGCATGCCAAGTTGAATCTAAATTAATCCGAGAAAATCTAGTCCGCAGATGTACTGAATGATACATTCACATTTTAACAATAGAATGAAGCTCGAATCTCGCGAATCGGGAATGCGGGCAGACTATTGCCAATTCGTGTATACGTATATTGACAGCGGTTGGGAACGGTGTTAAAGGCATTTGGCAACGAGATACTCAAGTGAACGAAACGTTATGGAAGTTCCGGCAGCTCCGGCGCTACAGCTGCAACATCTGCGAATTTCGCGATTACTTCGTCGCCGATGCGGAAATACTCGCCAACTCCTAGAGCTAGATAGGCTCGGTGACGTTTGCGACACTCGGGCGCTTGTACTATTAATTATTTTCTCCATACTACCGGAACAAGGTATATTTTCTCCCAGTCTTTTTCAAGGCCATCTTTGAGTGGCAACTCGGATAAGATAATTGCCTGACGTGCGTGCGTGCGTGCGGAATAGAACGTGATAACCGGTTTGAAAGACTCTCTTTATGACTCTTGAGAAAGGGTCTTGGACATTTGAATAATAGTACGAGTAAATTTTGAAGACTAGTATAAATATTTAATAGTATTAGCTGTATACATATTTTGATAGAGAATGGATTAGTTCTCAAACACACTATTTCTGATAAAAAGATATCCCCATGTTAGATAAACTCATATCTAAGGATCAAGTATTTTAAACTTTAATATATTTTTTCAGTTTTTTAGCCCGAATAGTTTATTAACTTTTAAGCTCCTTAAATTTAAATGTTGCGCAATCAGAATCTTTTTCATAAGAAACGCGGGAGATGCTAAGAAAGATTAATTGTGCCTGTCAAATAACAGTATTCCAGAAATACTTTCTTTTCATTTTCTGATAATCCTGTAATTCACTTCCACATAATATTAATTATCGATAGTCCAAAAGAAATATTTAAATGTTGACCTATTTCTTATTTTCGCGATTAGATATTTATGAATCTTACGTAGAAGAAACTGGATTAATTTTCAATTACTATGTATTTCTAACGAGATAAAAGATTAAGTATTATATAAATCTACTTAAGAGTTTACAAATGTTTTAAATTTCTATGCATTTTTCAGTTTCTTTTTCAAATTTTTTATTAATAATTTACTTTTAAATTTATTTAACTTTGATTTCACATTATTTTGAATAATTGACTTTTAAACACGTTAAATTTAAATTTTGCAGTCAGTATTGTTTTTGTAAGAAATGTGGATGTTGAAAAAGATTAATTATATCTCTCGTCGAACTATGGCATTATAGAAATATTTTATATTCATACTCTGATATATATATATAATTATAACTTCCACATAACATTAGTTGTGTTGATAGTTTATTAGTACAGCTATTTAAATGTGTGTCGATTTACTTCTTATTTGCGCCATTAAGTATTTATCAATTTTTTTAATAGCTTCCTCTCAATCAAAACAAAGAACATTTTTAGAATCGACGCGCAATATTTTTAAAGATAATATATTATTAATACGCGGCTTAATATATTTTTTTTATTTTTGTTTATTAATTCTTGCTTTTCTATTTGCATTTTTATTTCTATTTCCTATATTGATTTATGGATTATTTTATATGTCATTTCTGGAAGTTTCTAAAGAATTTATTTTCGACATAATAACTTCCCTTCCAACTCTATTTGTCATTTCTTTCCTTTCTCCCCTTTCTTATTCTTTCCTTTCTATCTCCCAATTCGATTGCCTGTACGAGCGACGGCGGGGCACCAAGTTGATGTTGCATGTCGCATGACACGGAGACAAAGGGACGAACTACGGTCTATTTGTTCACGAGAGGCGGCGACAGTTCTTGCGGAGCCTGTCAGAAAGTACCGTGTCATTCCGATCGAATCAGTCATCCCTGTAAACTGTCCAACATCCAGCAGAGCGAGTTTCCCCGCGCAAAGCACGTTCATCGTAACTAAGACCGCGCCGTAAATTACTTCGACACCAACTTTGGTCCCGTCACCGAGAAAACCCGCGATAGTTAACGGCTCTAGGCGAGCTAGGAGCTCTGCATTATTAACTTCCGCTGCTTCTCGCTCTCCGTAGTTGAACTATAAAACATTCCCGTTCGCATCGAAGATAGTCATAGATTGCGAAGCAACGTACATCGGCAAAGGAGATAAATTTACAATTGCGGATAGATTGAAGAGAAAATTAGGTACGATGCACGATTGCCAAAGTGTAGAAAATAAGATAAATAATTTCAATGATCATATATAACGTAAAGCTTCGATTAAGTTTAAATGACATTTATAAATGAAATTCTCTCAAAATTTAATTGCACCAGGTTATATTCCGCGTTAAGGATTCTCACGAGTTACAAGAAACGGCGTCGTGAATTATCCGTCGAAGAAAAATAGTCTCACGAATTGACCGGCGAATACGTTTCTGAAGTTTGACGCGAATCTCATGAAATATATCGGCATAAAGCTTCTCCCTCCGTGTATGCTATTTAGGACGACAATAAAAATCACTTCCGGCTGATGTAGCACGTTTCGACGCGCGTTTTAACGCTCTTTCGATTTTCCAGTGAGTGACATGTTGTTGTGCAGAGTTATGTATGCAGGATGTCATCTGTAAAAATAGTTTTGTAAATATTGACATGCGCGGGGTATGACGAAACGAAAGAAAGTTGTACAAAACGAGCTACAATATATTTTGCTAGAATAATCAACTAATTCAACCGTTTATGATTCTAATCTTTATTCTTTGATTTGATCGAGAGGAAGTCATTGAAAAAATTAATGAATATTTAATGGCGCAAATAAAAAGTAAATTGACACACATTTTAACAGTTGTACTAAGGATTCTTCTGAATATTAAATATAAAATATGTTGAATATGCTCAAAGACTTCGTTCTTAATGCTTACTGCATAAATATATCGTAATTGCCTTATCGTATATCAAGTTTTTGAATTATTTAATCGATAAATGGTACATATCTCTTAATCTTGAGAGTGTTATTATACATGAAGAATGACACGTAAAGAGTTACTATTTTTTTCTCTTTTCATAATTTATATAATATTGTGATATTATTCATTTCTATGACAATTAATAAAATTTTTGGGATTTGAACACTTTGCATTAAAATTATATTAGATAATTGAAAAGAGATGAGCATTTTAAGAAATATTATTTCTATACGTCTTTATATCTAAAATGCTTCATCTTTAAAATAAAAGATATAGAAATATTAAGAAAAAATATAAATCATGCAACTATGCAGAATTATAATCCCACTTATTGTAATAACTTTAATGGAAGAAAATACTGTTTAAGCAAGATATTGCTCTATAATCCGAGCATTACATATTATTGCGCATACTAATTGGAATGTTTCGTGTTTCAAATGCACGCGATTTGTCTGCGATTTGTTCTGATTTATTGCACGCCATGTCAAGGTTCCTTCTTCGTAGAAATCTCTATGTTTTAAATGAGTTAAACCGATAGTATCTGCGTACACACCAATTCTCTCTTTTTCAATATTCTTGCATCAATTCATGCACATATTCGTTTTGATGTATATCCCATACGCGAATTATGGGGAGATACTTTTTATGATCAAGAAATCAAGATATTCACAAGTGAAATATGTGGGACCCAGCATTTGTTATGATGTGTTAAAGAGAAGTAAGAGGAAGAAAGGAAGGATGAAATCATAGAAAAGCAGAGCAAAAAGGAATCTGCTATAAAGACTAGTTGATGCCATGGTCGCCATGACGATGGTTATCGATCTTCTCGTCCCTCTCATCCCTTTGTCCTTTTTCTTTCCTATTTCTTTTCTCGCTCTTTTTGGTCTTTCTCTTTCTCATTGCTTTCTTATTGCTCTCTTTTTACTTTGTATATCCCTTTTTAGTCTAATTTGACTTGCTTTTTTACTATGGGATATTTATTTTTTTCGGAAATTTTACAAAAATTTATATATTATTAAAAAACACTGGTTTGATAAAAACATATTTAATGAGAAACATGTTTGGAAAATATATAAACACAATCGATATAAAAAGTTATATGTACTATAGATTTAAATGAGAAAAAGAATTTATTTTGAGCAAATATATCTTTTAAATGTAAATTTTAGTACAGTAGCTTTTGCACATAATACAACAGTTCTTTTTAATATTTCTCATCATGTTTGCGACTTGTATCTTTCATCACTGTTTGTATTGTGCGCGGAGCGACAATGGTGATTACGAATGGTGATTTTGAGGATTAGAATATCAATGGTGGAAATTCAGAGACCGGTCAAAGCGTCGACCGGCATTCAAATCAATAGTTTGTACAGAAGAGCAAGGGGCCAAATACACACACGGCAAATCCACGGTATTGGGATTGTATATAGTACAGTTTCGGTGCGTTCTAATATATCAAACGAACGAGCGCGACCAATCGGGCGAGTATCGAGAAGCGGCAAACACCGAAAACCGAATTTGCGCGATTCTCGGCAGAGATATCGAGGATTCGAAATTATCGGTGTGAACGCTATATTCTTCCAATCTCGGACATATAAATCACGCACGTGTCGTTCACCCGATAGAAAGAATGGAAACACGCATTCCGTCACCGCGCTCTCTCTCGATCATTCCTTTTTTTTTTCATTGGTTCTCGTTCATTCGAATATCACATGTGCCTGGTTTTTTATTGTTTTTGAACAACGTCAGCTTCTCTCTCTTTCTCAAACACGTGTCGCGAATGTTTTACAAAATAGGAACATTTTTTTCTCTTTTTCTCATGTATTTTTTAACCATTCCCAAAAGGGTTAATGGCAAAGAGAATGCCAAAAATCTCTTTTTTATAGAAGAGAATATATTTAATAATATATTTCTAATGAAAAGAAAAAATCAGGAATATTAAATTTTCTCTGGATATTTAGGTATCACGAGTTCTTGCGGATTTAGAACATTTAGTAATTCAGAACATCTTAATAACTAAAATGTGAAATCTGATAAACATTCTTTAAATATCTTATATATAAAATAAAATTAATAAGAATTGAATATAAATTTTGTCACGCGGATCTACAAAAAAATCTAAAAAAAAAAATAATTCTGTTTAAGTTCTTTTTTAGAAAATTAAAAATTTTTCTGATAATTTTCTCTCTTCTCAGAAAGAAGGATATAAGCTTACAAAAACAATTCTATTCTAACAACACGACCAGAGAACAAAAAGGCTACGTTAACAGTTGTTATAAGCATGGAAAATTTATTGCATCATCTAATGTTCAATTTATATTATAATTGCGAACTTCTTAATTTCAATTAAATTTCCTATCAAACTTTCTAAGAGATCGAAGGTAATTTATCATCCAGCAGAAAATACGAGGAGACAACGGCGCGCCCCGTGTAATTTTCCACGTTCGCTTTACGGGGACGAAGCATAAAAGCGCTAAAGTATCTTTTCTTCGTCAAATAAATCAACGTTGGAAGAAGAAAGAGCCGTCGCGTGGAGTGGAGTGGCAGTTTCTCGATCATTCCTTTTTTTTTTCATTGGTTCTCGTTCATTCGAATATCACATGTGCCTGGTTTTTTATTGTTTTTGAACAACGTCAGCTTCTCTCTCTTTCTCAAACACGTGTCGCGAATGTTTTACAAAATAGGAACATTTTTTTCTCTTTTTCTCATGTATTTTTTAACCATTCCCAAAAGGGTTAATGGCAAAGAGAATGCCAAAAATCTCTTTTTTATAGAAGAGAATATATTTAATAATATATTTCTAATGAAAAGAAAAAATCAGGAATATTAAATTTTCTCTGGATATTTAGGTATCACGAGTTCTTGCGGATTTAGAACATTTAGTAATTCAGAACATCTTAATAACTAAAATGTGAAATCTGATAAACATTCTTTAAATATCTTATATATAAAATAAAATTAATAAGAATTGAATATAAATTTTGTCACGCGGATCTACAAAAAAATCTAAAAAAAAAAATAATTCTGTTTAAGTTCTTTTTTAGAAAATTAAAAATTTTTCTGATAATTTTCTCTCTTCTCAGAAAGAAGCATATAAGCTTACAAAAACAATTATATTCTAACAACACGACCAGAGAACAAAAAGGCTACGTTAACACTTGTTATAAGCATGGAAAATTTATTGCATCATCTAATGTTTAATTTATATTATAATTGCAAACTTCTTAATTTAAATTAAATTTCCTATCAAACTTTCTAAGAGATCGAAGGTAATTTATCATCCAGCAGAAAATACGAGGAGACAACGGCGCGCCCCGTGTAATTTTCCACGTTCGCTTTACGGGGACGAAGCATAAAAGCGCTAAAGTATCTTTTCTTCGTCAAATAAATCAACGTTGGAAGAAGAAAGAGCCGTCGCGTGGAGTGGAGTGGCAGTTTTGCGAAAATTGTGCCCGCGCGCGTACTTAAGAGAGGTTGCGATATGACGTGAGAAATCAAAAAAAAAAAAAAGATCGCCTTGCAAATTTTCATGAGAATGCCGATAAAAATTTTTCTCAGCGTTAAAAGCATTCGAAAAAAGATGGCGCGCTCTCATATTCATAAAAAGATAGATAGATAGATCGTCGGTATGTCTTCTGACACGAAGCTTGCTCCGGATAGCGATGCCACTCAAATGAAAATTTGCATGCATCCGAGACGCCAGCTAAAAACAGCATAAATCACTGCAAAATAAAATCCTTATAGATACATATAATTCGGATACTTATAACTAAATTATTGGAATTATACGTCATAATAGATTTATAATAGAATTTATATAGATTCGCTAAAACATAAATTTTTTCTCACGTTTTTTTTTTCGATATATAATATTTTATAAACGTTTACATTTTTCTATACATCTTTATCGAACAAACGTAAAATATTGTTGCAATCACAGAAATGTTTTTTATTGGTATTGTGTTGAAACATGTTCCCCATTGGTATATATTGAGATTCGCGCATGGCATTGTCGGACCAAACGCAATGACAGGAATTGATTGACTCATTAATGGCGACCAAGATATTTCGAATTGGTTCGCGTTTTAATCAAAGCTGCCTGCGTCGCGATTCGTCGGCGTTACGTTCCTTTTATTAAATCTTGCTCGCCGTTTATTGATTTATTGAGTTACCCGCCCGCTATCCAGAATGCGTTAACACCCGCGGCTTGACAGAATGTAAATCTTTTGGTTGTTTTATCTACTCGGTTATTATTTTGCATAACCAGAGAAAATGCACGAATTGAAATATTTGTCATTTTTATCGCAGTTCTTTCGTGCAAACGATTGACTGTTTTTTTTCTCCAGGGTGATATGCGGTATAATATTACAAAGAAGAAAATATAAAATCGCGTATTTACATATAGATTCAATAAATTATTGATCTTCTTTTGAAATTTTATACATAATTTGAAATTATTCAAATGTTTAATTTATTTAATAATTGAAGAGAGTATCAAATATAGCATATAACACGAATGTATCGCAATTTTGCTTTTAATTTAATCACAACTCAGCTTTAAATAGATCTTGAAACGGAATTTTCAATTGAATCTATTTTTCGCAAAATGAATATTGAGAGGAATTTGAAATACATAGTACTGTATATTTTTATTCGTATAAATTGATCATAATACCGGATTATTTACGTCCATTAACGTTTAAACGACATCGAGTTTATTTTCTGGTATTCCCTAAAGAGAGGCGGAAGGAATTTATAAAGAGATTAAAAGAAGTTGCTTACGTAAGAGCGGCCACACCTTGCTACTATCTGTTTGGTGGTGTACTTTTCACAACCTTCTTTATTTCCGATAGAGTTACACTTATCGCGTGACTCGCAATTCCAACATAATAAATAGATCGAGTTACATTTTGCGTTATATTAGATCGCGTTTCCTTTTTCTCGCATCTTTTTAAAACGTAGAATTTTTAGAAGTCTTTTAAGAAATACTTGTAATTTTTGTATTATTAAAAAGCACATTGTTAATATTTAAAAAATATAGCGCATAATTATAAACAACATCACGTTGACGCAATATAGAAGATAAAAATTTTGATTCAATTTGATGAAAAACTGATATATGCGTGGCTTCTAAAATTTTTTTATCTTGCTTTTTCATATTTTTTCATGAAATTTTGATGAAATAAAGGTATTCTGCATAAACCAGAACTTCATCTAGGTTTCATAAAATAGTATATATGTGAGAAATACATTTTTCAGCAGATGCTAATTGACACAGAAAATGTCGATTTTTAAGCAGGAAATAATTAGAGCATGACATATTACACTGCAAGTAAATCAGAAGTAATTTTCACAGTTTAACGGATAGTCAATTTATTGATGCATTGTTTCAATCTCTATTTCATTTTATGTGCTTGAATCGAGACAAGAAACAAACATAAGAAAGCATATAGATAAAAAAGATACCTAAAATATAAGTAACAATGAAAAGAACATAAAAAAGCAGTTAGAGTTAGCAGTTATCGCGTCAATAACTACATCCTTATGGTATCAGATAAGGAATGATGGAAAGAAGAGAGAATTTCTCAATTCTTTTATGATTGCATTCTTGATTATTGCACAAAGTGTTGATTTAGTGCAATAATATCATATCAAATAATGCAAAAATAATAAAAATAAATCTAAAATATAGATAACAATAAAAAGAAAGTATAAAAGATAGGGTTAGAATCATCTCGTTAAGAACTATATTGTTATAGTATCAGATAAGGAATGATGGAAAGGAATTTCTTAATTCTTTTATGATTGTATTCCCGATTATTGCACTAAATGTTGATTTAGTGCAATGATACTATATTAGACAATGCGAAAACAATAAAAATAAATCTAATATAAATAACAATAAAAAGAACAGCCCGAATCATTTCATTAATAACTATATCGTTATAGTATCAGATAAGGACTGATGGAAAGGAGTTTCTTAATTCTTTTATGATTGCTTTCTCGATTATTGCATAAAGATAAAGTGTTGACTTAATGCAATAATATTATATCAGATAATACAAAAATAATGAAAGGTACTTTTTCACATTTTTATTAATTTTGAAACCGTCCTATTTTTGTTTTGAATAATTTTTGAATTGAAAAAAAGATTTTTACCTGCTTTATAGTTAACTTCTAATATCTGTTTTCTCTCTTATTTATAATGAATCACAATATTATGTCATATTATCAATTTGACAGCTATATTGCGTATCTCAAGTGTTACGATGAAAAATATCTCACAGCATAGCAGAATGATATATGAATCATTATTTGGGATAAGTAAAGTTCAGTTTCTGAATTATTCTGAAGCATCAAATTTCGTAGTCCGAATATAAATTTTATCAATCGCAGGACGATTTTACAATGGATTGAGATCAACTTTATACTGAAATCAATATTTAATTAAACTTATAATGTAATTCTTGCATTTTTTGTGCATTTCCCCGAAGATTAAATTCAACTGCATGACAAAACAAATTTGATTTGAAACTTAAGTTTAACATTATTTTATTTGAATCGCAATTATAAGCTCTAAATTTTCTCTAATTAATATTAATTTACATATTGTAGCTTAATTTTTTTAGTCCTTTTACTGCTAGTAACGTTTTTAGAGTATTCAGGAAGAAAGATGTCTTTTGTAGCCGTAAACACTATTAACGAAATTGTTGTTCGATTTGCGACTGCTCGATTAACTTGTAACCGCCATAATCAGATCGCGCGCTATCAACGGCGGCGATGTGATGTAACGACGACGTTAACGCAATTATACTATGTTCTCCGGGAGTGAGCCGGCGAACGTTAAGGACTATCAGAAGTTACACTACAGGGGTAACTGACGTAACGAAACTGCAACTAAGCTACCAGGATAATGGTAGGAAATCTTTTTTATAGTCGCTGATAAGTCGCTAAATTACTGGCATAGCATTATTTTACGATGGTACTTAACGTGCGCGCAGTACTTAAGGATAATGCTCGCGTGAATTTTTATATTTTCTCCTGTTTTCCTTTTTTTTTTTTTTCGAGATATATACGGCGAATAATTTTGCAACCAACTCTATATCCGAATGAAATAATGAGCAATTTAATGTATAAAATATGGATCGATGGTTTAAAATTCTTCTGCATTATTAGAGGAACGCAATTAATAATTATCAAGAATAATATTATTATAAAATATAAAATAATTACGTTTATTGAATATATTTATACGCGTATATTTTTATATCGAATATGTAACGCATCGATATTTTACGTTGAAATTTTATTTATTGTAATGAATATAAATTAGGAGCTCCTGTTCTTCTGTTAATTTTAATCACTTTTTATAAATATTTAAAACTATCTCTCTCTTTTTAATATTTTAGAGAAATATTTTTGGGAATCGAATTATTTTTTAATAAGTTCTGATCGAATCAAAATTTAGAATTTGATATTATTGGCTTTTATACAACTTTAATTAAAAAATCAGATTTACGATAAAATTAGCAAATCATCCTTGGTTGCATCGATGTGTATCCAGACTTAAACGAGATTTTTTTCAATATCACATTTTTCTCTCCGGGTTATTATCCTTTCATTCTCTGGGATGTGAAGGAAAAGCTTTTGAATCAATGCTAGTGGCTTTGACGATATCATGGACCTTGACCGCCGTGAATCCCTGGATGCTGGCAACCGTTTTGCTGCTCTTTCTCTTTCACTCTCTCTCTCTCTCTCTCTCTTTCTGTTTGTTCCTCCCTTTCTCTCTATTAGCAAAATCGCACACACGCGCCCTTCGTAACTCTGGCTGCTGCATTGCGACGTGCAATGCACGCTGGAGTGCAACCGCACTCGGATTTGACAGAGCCAAGAATTCAGAGCGGATCGCGGGAAAGCGAATAGGGAACGATGTATACAATGCGAAGGGTCACAATCCCCTTCAGGCTTGAAATTGATATCTCCGGAAACAAACAGTCCCTCTTGGGCACTCGTGCCCAAAGGTCTCCCCCGTTTCATTATGCATCCTTGTTTTCGCGAAATTAATTACTGAATAATTATCAATGTTCGGATGATATATTAATGTAATTAATATATTATTGATCTATATATATATGATTCAAGTGATGTACATGTTCACTTCTGATCAATTTGATCCTATCCTGTCAGAAGTATAATTCAGGCATTAACAGTATATAGTTTGTATCTGACACACTGTATCATATATTCCATTATTTCTCTCTCTCTCTCCTCTCTCTCTCTCCTCTCTCTCTCATCTCTTAGTATTATATTTATTAATATATATCTTTTTCCAATATTTCTTTTACAATATGATTTTTATCTCTATTTTGCTAGGAGGAAGTGATGAATCAGAGACTTTTGTTTTTCCATTTTTTTTCCTTTTCTTTTCCTCGCATTTGCTTTGCAAACATTCATATAGTGCGCAAATGTGTGCGTTTGTACGCGCAGCGAACATACAACGAGGAGTGAATACGATAATACCTCCCTTCGACCAGGATTCTAGGAGGAGGACACGATGTCCTCTTTGAATATTCCGCCCACGCGACGCAATCCATGCGATGACGATGCGGTCGATATGTATTCACGACGTGGAAATTATTCGACAGTCTACATGAGATTGCGAATCGAGGTTGCGCCTATGAAAAAGTAATCCGGTCTCAATCGTAATAACCCGATTTAATGACGCGTAAATGTATGTCGAGTGTATTGAGTTCTGTGTATGTGTATGTGTGTGTGTTTATTTATTCTATCGATGAACTATCATGCTTGAAGTTCGGAGATTCGATTTTTACTGGATAAAAATGTCGGGTTGTTATCTGTTTTTGCATTATAAACTAAATGATGAAAAATATCGCGGAAATATAAAAAGAAATTATTTAAGAAAAATTATTTAACATGGAGATGAAGTATATATAGTATTCCATAGATATTTTCACCTTTTATTCATCTGTAATATTTTTTTCTTTAGGTAAAAATGAGATATTTATTTATGCAAAGCAAAGTTTAAATTTATGGATTTAAGAGAAATTTTTATTACTATACTAGCTGAAAGCTCATCTGTTAATCTGAATTTTTTCATTGAGATTTGGTCGCCGTGCAAATTTTATCTGCGATATGTACATTGAAACAAATAAGCAGCACATGTCACGAAGATATAAAACGAGATACAAATTTCTCTTGAAAGCTGTAGTCTTCTGTTGATAAATTTAAACTCCACCTGTCTTTCAAGAAAAATTATGCCAGCGCTGTTTCTACGGGCGAGAGGATTCACATGTCGCGGCCAATCTCGCGGGATCTATCTTTGCACGATAGGTATATCCCGCGCCAAACGTTATACGCTGTTTTACTGCTTTCCGCAATTGCATGCAAATAGGACGCGCGACTCGCGAAATACGAAACGGCGATTACAAGCGGGCTCGCGCGCGTGTTAATTCGCGGCCGATTGTCCCATCACGAACGATTTCGCTGTATGCAACCGAAGCCACAGCGAAACTTTCCCCCCGGTTCTCGCTGTTAACAACACTTGCAACACAATGCAGCTCTGTCATTGCAGCGGAGCGCAATTACCGCGTACTACTCTTTGTACAGGCGATTTTATCGCGCGGAAACGCGCGATCGCGAGGTCGCGTTTTTAATTGAATAAACGCGCGACGTTTGATTAACACGCAACGGCTCGCGGAAATGAGCGCGAAGAGATGGCTTCGGTCTAATAAAGATGGCAACACGCGCTATTTATCATATCACTCGCATGCTTTATTGTGCAGCATCTCGCTCACAATATGTCAAATGCGGCTGTCACGCGTATTTTGAATAAATAAATGAATTTGCGCGTCGCCAACTGGTTTGCAATACCTATAGGAAATTAATTTGGAATTAAATACATTAAATCATAGACTCAGCTTTTATTTTATGTATAATTATATTCAAATGTTCTGTATTAAATAATATAAGCATAATAATAAAATTTACATTGTTGACGTAATTGTATATTTTATGCAATATTATGTGAAGTAGAGAAAATAAAAATGAAAAATTTAGAGTAAATTAATGTTTTTTTAAATTTATTTATTCGAAAATTGATGAAGTCTTTCAATATAAGAGTGAATTAAAAAATATGGCTTATTATGCTATTAATTTTTATTTGATATTTGAACAGATTAAAAATTAAAGGTTTTTATTTTAAAAGAGAAATTAATTTAAGATTCTCAAGAGTAGTTGATTAATTTGAGTAATAGATTTGATAGATTTTGATAATGTTAGAAACGTGTCATATATAGATATATATAACTTAAGACAGAGTAGAATATAATGTCATTAAAAGTTTGGAAATATAATTGCTTATATTTTAACATTATAGACTTATTTCAGAATAAGAGCTCCGATTCGTGTCTCCCCTAATTGTACACGCTATCTCCACCGTAAAACATTCAGTGGATTCTGATTCGCATCTTCCTTAATTATATGTACAAATTATCTCCTGCAAAACCGACACTCACCCCATACCTAGGAAATTTACATCAGATACGCAGGAAACTTTGGGATATCGTTCCGACAGCCATTCCGGCAACCTGACGTGACGTATCACGACGTGACTTGAAACAGAAAGTGAAGAGGGTACCTTGTACATTACGAGAGAAAGGAGGGACCCATCGAATCAATAGGATACGAGCAACTATATAGGGTGGACGTAATTTCGAAGAAGTTGTAACGATTAATATAAATGTCATGAAAGAGAAAAAGTATGTCTATTACACCCCTATAAAGGCCACGATGTAATGGGAATGTTGCATGGTGATACTTCCGGTATAGGGGAAAATGACTCCCCGTCGTCATGTTCGTCTCTCGAGGCTGGTTTTATCATCGAGGGACAGAGATAAATGTATCATGAACAAGGGGGAGAGTTATTATTTGCCTCTTTTTCTCGGCGGTCGCGTATTTTGCGGCGAGACGGATTGGCGACGTCGTCCATAGGTTTCTGCTCGTCGAGGATCGTTTACAACGATCGCGTGTTCCGTGAGTAAACGACGTCGCGGCAGCGGAAATAAATCGACCGCGATGACAAACTAAGCCCGTTAATGGTACATTCTGTACTTTATTAGAAATATCGGTATCTATCTAAAATCTAGGCTGAAGTATAGCCATCGAGTTTATATCGAGAATAGATATAGATTATTAAACAGATATCAAATTAACATAACATATTCCATTCTATAACATTTTATAATATTCATAATTTATATATGATTATTCGAAACATGAAACATCAGTGTTTTGATATTATGTGTGTGTTTGAGAGCGTATGTGAAACGATGAATTAAGAGTAGATATATCTCGTCTTCTAAATCTCATGCGACCGTAAATACGATATGATGCATGCATACATAAAAGAGTAATGGTCACGTTATTTCTTTTATGCAATTCAAATAACCGCAATTCAAATAATACGCCGACGATTATTAATGAATTATCGTCACAGATTCCGAGGATTATGATCACTTAGAGGATGTATAGATTGCGGTTTTTCCTGAAATTACAATCGAAGCTAAATTTAAATAAGAATTACCAAGTATATAAGTGAAATATAATGAAAGAAAAATAGTCACAACGAAATGATTTGAAAGTGTGCAATATCAGAGAAAGTGTGTAACATCAGGGAAAATATGTAACAATAGATGTTTTATTTTTATCCGTTATTGCACAGTTCGAAGTTATCGATCGCCTTTTTGCCAAGTAGCGTACGTTTATGAACTCTTCTTGTCACGAAAGAGAAAGAGAGACACAGGGGATTTCTTGTGCGTCAACTTGGTCGTGAAAAATACAGGAGTTCCGACAATTGTCGAGCGAGAAAATCCAATAGCTCGGAAAAATCGGAAAGCCGCGTAGTTTTGTGGCAGAGAAAAGCTCCGAATGATGTTTTCTACTCCGGGGTGATGGAGCACTATGTCACATCTTGCGCTGGCCCCCGGGAAAAGAGTATCACAGCTATCAAGTAGAGAAAGAGCACTGTTATCGAATAAAATTGGTCACTCGAAATCGGAGTTTTTAATCTTAGTAATCGGAATCATCAATATTATGTGTGTTCGTTTATTAGATTTCTATCAGTTTCCGATATGATACAGTTCTTTTATCAAAATTAAATTAAACGTCACACATATCTTATATTGAAAGAAAAGTTTTATATCTAAATATCTATAATATATATATATATCTTTATAAAAAAATTAAACATTTACAATATTTAATATAATTTATTTCTAAAATCAAAGTTTCTTGAAATAAAAGTACACCTAAAAGTTCTTTAAACATAAAACATTGTTATGAGAAAACTTCTCTTTTCTTTCTCGTGTTTCATATTGATATTAATTAATTATCACACAATTGATACGATCTCGAGATTTTAAACATGGAAAAATATATTTCTAGCCTAATTTTTTCCTCGTGAAATTCTCCGTCTCTGCCGCATTTTTCTCTAATAGCGCGGGATTGTATTTTATTCTTTCTCTATTAGTGTCGTCACAATATCCCGACCGATGGTCGTTCATTTTCAAAGAGAAATCAGGCCGCGCTATATCGTACGCTAGAATGGAGCTGAACGATAACGCGCGGATAGCTAGTAACAACAAGAGGGACCGGGAGGAAGGGAAGAGGGTTTAAAATTACGACTGTATATTAAGCACAAGCGAGCGATATGAATAGACCGAAGGTATGGTTTATCTTAGCATTGTCGAAACACACGGAAGATAGGAAGAAAAGGAAGATAGCAATATTCTCCTTTTTTCTTGCCGCGAAATGAATATTCATCGTTTCGGTATATGTTAATATAAAGGAAGAAATAGAAGGTCAATTGTAATAAAGAACAAATCGAACGCTTGCACGACGAATGTAATATGTGAGAGAGTAATAAAAATACAAAGTGCATAAACCTGTGAAAATAATGAAAATAATAAATCAGTATCTCTCGTTTAAATTTATTCAGTTTTATTCCAATTGTTAATTTGGGATTTGCATATTATTTAATATTTTAATAAGTTAAATCGAGCATTTACAAACGAAATTAAACTTTGTTTTTATGCTTTTAATTAATTAATTAATTAATTATGCTTTTAATTATTGAATATAGAATAAAAAAATAATTAAATATAATTAAATTCATAGACGATAATATAAAATATATATAATAAAGCTTTCAGATTTTTGGAAAGATAAACCTACCGTTATTTACATATATAAAACTTAACGGAAATTTTTGATATTATTTATTTTATTAGTCATCTTTGAAGAAAATCTCGGAATTTTTCGAGATAGTTCAATTTTCTATGCAGAATCTTTAAGAAATGCACTATCTCTCTCTCGATAGCGCAAAGTCATTAAACTTAAAAACCCGAAATTATGATTCAGACCAGAATATTCAACATCTATATGATAGTCAGTAAACTGTAAACTATTGGCCATTTTCAATCGGCCGTGCAGTAAAGCGCGCATGTTGAGCTTAATCCTCTTACGTTCCACTTTCCGAACCGCAAGCGCAGCCAGCTTCCTCCTCGATCTCGTTCTATTGTGTGTAATTCAGAGATTGCAAGAGATTCGCGCCATTCCAGCATCTGAATCTGAATTCATGCGAAAATGTTCTCTTAGTTTATTTATACTGTGATAAATTACTAATTAATTAATCAATAGAGATTAATCAAACGATTTATATATATTTAATACAAAGTCGGAACGCGAAGTCGTCGGCGATAAAACGGCCGATAATGAAAGTCGAAAATCACTTCTTAATAGAGGGGAGTTACTATAATAAAGATTGCGCTCTCTGAAACAATCGGAGAACGAGTTACCATCGCGAGCCGATAAATCTGGCAACTCGTTAAATACAACCACTCGTGGTAGCTCCGGGCACATAAACTCGGATTAGTTTCGGTCGTGGTGTAAGAGTAATCCCGCGTAGTTTGATCCGATGAAGTTCTGATAGTGATAGCGATTTCCCTGGCAACGTCATATCGGATTCGCCGCGTCTCGCTAACGCTATTAGCGTGCCGCCATCTTGTTATAAATCAATGTCTCGAATATATCAAGCCGCATTAGAGAAAAACACAATTTTATACGGTGACAATTTTGTTAAGTAACAAAAATACTTACGTCATGTCAGAAAAGCAATTTTGTTTTTTTTTTCTTCTAATTTTTTCTTTTTAATTATTATTTAGCGATATTATTTAACTAACATTCTCTGTACATTGCTCGCACACAGTATCAAAAGATAATTCTTTGGAAATTAATTAAAACTGTGTATACTGATTTTTCTAAGATTAGATAACATGCGCTGCAATATTATTTTTGCAAACAAATGTCATGGCAATGATAGAACGAAATTGTGTCACGAAATTAGTGGCATCTCGCTAAAAGTTGACAGCTATAATTAACGCTCGCGGGTAAATTGTTTTCCCAGTCGCCGCGCATACGTTTTTAATTCGCCATATCTTCGGGAACTTCCTTTTTATTTCGTCGAGCCCGACTTGTATAACTCACAAGAGATATATAACACTAAGGTATTACATTTTTCCACAAGCTTCCTCCATGATAAATTTTGCAGCTCGCGGTGTTAATGGCACCGTGTGGTATTAGCTGGAAGCTTCAGGACGAGGTCGAGCGATAAAGCTTGCGAGAAATATACGCATCTTTATATATTTCGCGCTAAAATAATCATTTTTATCTTATAAGAGGAAGCGCGCTCTTTAAATTATATTAATTTCATTATTTTTAATAATTATCTATTAATTATTTTATTTGAGTCAGTCTTTATTTTCACGCAAATCTGCAGAAGAGAATTGATTAGTAAAAATATTCTTTTTCATACATTTCAATTAAATCTCAACTAAATCTAGATGGGCGAAAATTAATATTTATTATTTAGTTTTCCTACTCTCTCTCTCTCTCTCTCTCTCTCTCTCTCTCTCTCTCTCTCTCTGTCTCTCTGTCTTTCTCTTTTTCTCTATTTCTCTTTTGCAAAAAATCTAAATTAAAAATAATTATGCGTCAAAGAAGAAAATATATATGTGACCAAATTAATTAATTTATAATAACTGAATCAGTACCGAAATATATTTTAATAAAAATTTATATTTTAGTGGTGCAAAAATTATATTTATATTTTAACACAATTTCTGTTATAACAAATTGAATAATTAATAGCACCATTTGCGTACATATTTATATATATATAATAAATTAAAATTGATAGTAAAAATATTGATATTAATTGTTAATAATGATTAACGAGAAGGCCTTTAGCGGCTTTGAAATCTTCTGACTTTCTCGATTACTGTTTTGCAGACGTCATTATACCGGTCCGAGGGGACGTCCCGAGGGTTCGCGGGGGTAATGCTCTTGGCGAGCGCAAGTGAGGAGCCCCGGGCGGCCTTTTCTCCCTTCGTGCCCATCAAGGGAGGAGGAGAGGGACTCGGTCGGTCCCAGGTCCACCAGCAGTTGCGACTGCAACCGATAAAGCGGCGGCCAGCGGGGGGAAGCGCCTCGTGGTGCACGGCGGTGCTCCTCTAACGGCGGCTAGGAGGGAGTTATGGTGTCTCGCGCATGCAATGACTGTGGCCGCCGCAGCCGTGACACTGTGGCATCGTGCCCACCTCTACAAGGCGCTCGCCTGCGTCGTCCTCGCCCTGATCGCCGTCCAGTACCTGCTTAGCGGCGGCGTGCTCGATCGTCGCTCCATCGAGACCATTTTCACGATCAACGCGACCAGGTGAGTGTCCTGCTGTCTATTCGATTCGTCTCAAATTATGAAATATAATCGATGGAATTGATCATCGATCGAGATGACAGATTGATTATCCGACACTTGGTAGACGAATCGAGAGCTTTCGACTCGTTATATATTCCTTGCGATAAACCCGTCTTTTACATCTATGGCGGAGCATTAAGTATTTATTCCAGTTTCGTGCAAACTTCAACGCGCCCCCGTCTTAGAAGCTGTGAATTTCGCAGAATCCGCTGTGCTTAAATTCCGCCCAGTATGCCTGCCATTCGCATGTATTATCGCGAGGATGGGAGACGCACGCGTTCTCGTAATTCTCCGCTAATTGCGAATGTCGGATTCCCGGTTTAATAATTAGCCGACTCGTCGTTATTCATCGTCGCTCGCGAGTTTGTATTGTGTTGCGTCATGAATTTACGGTGCGAACGATAGACTCCGCGCACTGTTGTTGACGTGAACTTTCCGCGAGCAAAACTTTCGCGGAGGATGTCTCGTTCGTGATAATTGAGCTGGATTTATATTCAACTTTACCGTGTGTGTGTTACACTCGTAACGATTATTTCTGGAATAACTGTAATAGAAAGCAGTTAGAGTTTAATTAATCTTTTATGTGTGTTGGCAGCATTTAAAATTTACGGTGTAATTATTAAGAGTTGTTCTATTATTCGCAAATAATATATTAATGATGTATCATGACTAATTGAAAAGGAGTATATTTGATTTATAAGGCAAAATAATGCAGTGAAAATTAAAAAAGGAGTATATATATATATATATACATACAGTATATAAAATATTAAGTAATTTATAATTACTAAGTATAAAAAAGTTAAAGTTTGAAAAGCTTAATTCTTTTTAAAAGAAGGTTGTTGCTTACGTGCTCCATTTTTTAGCGATCACGCGGATAATTACACAGAGCTTGCCATAGCGCGTTGAAAAGATAACGCTTAAAATGAAATTGAATAACGACGTAAAGGGAAAATATACGCTGCTGTAAAACGGTCGGATAAAAGAGCGGATTGAATCACTCCCTTCTCGCAATAGCGTTCAACCAACTCCATTATTCGCAAGCGAAATTTAATTGTTAAATCGTTCATCGCCGTCATAATCGCCGTTCATCGTATTATTTAGTTTGAAGGCCGTGAATAAAGCGCAAATTATGATCGGATTCTACTGAAACATTTTTTTTTGCGCTTATACCACTTGCTTATTATTATTATTATTATTATCATAAAACCGCGACTGTAATGTAATTTTCAACATTGTGATGGATACTTTGAGTGCGTGCAGCGAACCGCGTTAAGTAACATCGATGCCAGATACGAGTAACGAACCGCGTAATCGCATTCGGCCCGTTGCAAAATTATCCATTGCCCCACCCTTTCCCCTTTTTGGAATCTTGTTAATAATTCAGTTACATCACCGATGATTTCAATCGGTAGTCGCTTTGATAGTTTTATACGAAGCTATTAAAATATATAAATTTGAGGTTGACTATAATTTGTCAAAAATTTAACTCCTGTCGAAAAGAAGACACCGTTGAATATGTTTTAATTAGAGTTATAAATTTTATTAGGCAAAATAATGCAGTGAAAATTAAAAAAGGAGTATATATATATATATATACATATATACGATTAATATTATACATATCCATTGATACCACAATAGAAATTATCATAATCCATCTTGTTATCCTCAAATTTTTTTTTATGTAAACTACTATAAGATTATTTAAGATTCATTAAATGATTACGATATAATATTCTAATTTTATGTATTATAAATATAATATTAAACAGTATATAAAATATTAAGTAATTTATAATTACTAAGTATAAAAAAGTTAAAGTTTGAAAAGCTTAATTCTTTTTAAAAGAAGGTTGTTGCTTACGTGCTCCATTTTTTAGCGATCACGCGGATAATTACACAGAGCTTGCCATAGCGCGTTGAAAAGATAACGCTTAAAATGAAATTGAATAACGACGTAAAGGGAAAATATACGCTGCTGTAAAACGGTCGGATAAAAGAGCGGATTGAATCACTCCCTTCTCGCAATAGCGTTCAACCAACTCCATTATTCGCAAGCGAAATTTAATTGTTAAATCGTTCATCGCCGTCATAATCGCCGTTCATCGTATTATTTAGTTTGAAGGCCGTGAATAAAGCGCAAATTATGATCGGATTCTACTGAAACATTTTTTTTTGCGCTTATACCACTTGCTTATTATTATTATTATTATTATCATAAAACCGCGACTGTAATGTAATTTTCAACATTGTGATGGATACTTTGAGTGCGTGCAGCGAACCGCGTTAAGTAACATCGATGCCAGATACGAGTAACGAACCGCGTAATCGCATTCGGCCCGTTGCAAAATTATCCATTGCCCCACCCTTTCCCCTTTTTGGAATCTTGTTAATAATTCAGTTACATCACCGATGATTTCAATCGGTAGTCGCTTTGATAGTTTTATACGAAGCTATTAAAATATATAAATTTGAGGTTGACTATAATTTGTCAAAAATTTAACTCCTGTCGAAAAGAAGACACCGTTGAATATGTTTTAATTAGAGTTATAAATTTTATTTGAAAGAAAAAATGGACTTTTACTTAAATAATATTTTTACTACTTATCGAAAAAATGTTTCTGTCTATGACAAATTTGTTATAATTATTAAATCTCTCCACTTTTTACAATTGTTTGATGTACTTTCGATAAACCGATACTTTTAAAGATAACATCAATTCATTATGCTTCAATTTTGTGCGCATTTATTTTGTAATATATGAGTGAGAGATATAACGTGTTATCCCCATGCGGATTTTCATACATCCCCGCATTTGTATGCGGCACGTGTAACTGAGTAACCTATAGCTTAAGATCGATTCTTATCTTTTGGGGCTCACGGCAGACACGCGGGAAATCTCATTACCCGGCTACGTAACGTGGCAAAGTGGCTGCTTAACGACAGCGCTGGTACACGCGCGATTTACGGAGCTCTCGTAATGGGAAATAATCGGTCGCTCACGCTGCGAGAGACATATAGAGTATAGAGCCGCTATCGATCGGATACGAGTAACGACGTTGAATCTAACGAGGGGGGTGATTTTGTAAACGAAATCTCGCAAAAACTGAAATCTTTAAAAGATTTTGAAAAAAATAAAATTTTTCTTTTACGATTTTGCACTTCTTGAAACTTTATTCTGCGATATTTTTTCAATCGTTCATAACTTGAAAATAGACAATATTTTGGATATATATATATATACATATATATAGGAAAATCTTTTATGGATTTATTACAAAATTTATCATTGAAGTTAAGACTGATACTTCTGGGAATGTAAATAATTACATATTATTTTTTACATTTTTTCTCTCAAAAATTACAAACGAGAGAGAGTGCCCGCGAAAAATATTATACACGAGAGACATTACACACAAAGAATTTCATTTTGTGACTCTTTTGACGCTGCACTTTTTCACTGTCGTTTTTAATCTCTGCAATTATAGGCGCTTTTGGCGCTTACGCTCGAGCTGCAGCGGCGAAATGAAAGACGCGTCTCGCCTTCGTGTCGCAACGACCGCGCTGTTATTATCACGAAGCAACACGCCAACGAACGTGCGGCGACCAGAGGTTCGCTTTTGCAGCGCGTTTCGCTGGCGTATAACGCGCTCTTTTGGCCGGTCAAGACTAAGGCTGGCTCTCTCAAATGGAAAACATGCTCTCGTACAATGCTGATAATAGTATACGATGTATGTACATCGGATACTGTTGATTCATTTAACGCTATTATCTGGAAATTTCTTTGCGGTATAGCTTTGAAGTTTCGTGCAATTGTATTAAAGAAAGAGGATAAGAGGAAAAAAACGCATTGCAATATAAGCTTCTCAAAATTATATGAGTATAATATTAATATAGTATATTATTAATATAATATTAATAATTATATAATATTATTATATTATAATATTAATTAATAAGTAATAAATCAT